>NC_141009.1:51696980-51992681 GCF_052327205.1 Somniosus microcephalus
TACTGTAATACCGGCGGTGACCACACCGGTATATAAGTGCTGTGTAATGATTTATTGGGCAGATCCGCCCTGACCTTCGAATAGTAAAGTCCTGTTAAAGTTTACTCTTGTGGTCTGTGTAGTAATTCGCAATATAACACACAGACTTTACACCTATGCTCTGGGAAATTTGCCCACAAACACACAAGTGAAGGCCCTGTTTGATACAAGAACTGATTACACTGTAATAGATCCTGCAATTATAAGAACTAAGTGGACAGATTTGGGTTGCCCAATTTGGAAAAAACCATTAGGGGGATTCACACAAGACAAAACCAAAATAATTAATTTTTACAAAATACCTATTACTATATATGGAATCATGGTGACCCTAGATGTAGGACTGGTACCACAATTGGCCTGTTCCCTCATTATAGGACAACCAGACATGAAACATTACCTTAAAATCTCAACCAGACCTGTAGAAGCATCCACAGACCAGGATGACAGGGAAAAACATGTTCGGGCACAGCTTGATCGAACTTGCCTAGAGGGGGGAGGGAAATACCTCCTCAAGCAACTCATAAATAGATACTACCCTTATCTACAACGCCATCCAAATCAATGTGGAAAGATAGAGCATCTCCCCATCATGGAGGATGATGATCCGGAGGAGGGAATCAGACAAATACCTATGAGACCACTTATAGAATACCATCAAGTCATTTACTGTGATGGATCATCAATGACGATTATAAAAGGGACATCCCAACAATCCTCAACTGGGATGGGGATAATAGTAGGGATTTTTGAGATTCCTATTCTTTTTATCCAGAAGAATTACTGTCTATACCCCTTGGCCATAAGACAGCGCAATATGCTGAAACCGCAGCATTACGGTATGCTTTAGAAAAGGCAGACCTTATTAAACCCACACTAATCTGCACGGATAGTGACTATTGTAAAAGAGGATATAACCAAGATCTAGTTTTCTGGGAACAAACAAATTTTACCAATCATCATAATGATAAACCCATAAAACATAAGTCATTGTGGGAAGATATTCTCCGTTCGAGAATGGAGAAACAGAATTGCAAGGTGATTCATGTAAATGGGCATACCACTGGGACAGTACACTCAAAAAGAAACAGCCTTGCAGACGAACAAGTGAAACGTTCGGTCTGCATGACATCCCCTCGAGACGGGCCTGCCAATATTAGTGTAATCACTAGGGCAGAACGAGCAGCTAATCATGATGAAGAACTGATTCAGCTATTAGACCCAACAAAAGAGAATCCACCAAGATATCCACCAAAGTGCTTTTACTCAGAAACCCCTACGGGTATTGTGTTAGTTAAGTTGCCCAAGGGAAACCGAGAAGTACCCCCGAGACACAAACGAGAACAGCATGTAAAAGAAACTCACAAGGGCATAAGTCAAGCACATTATGGTGCCAGAACAATATTCTGCAAATTGACACCCTTATATTGGTGGCCAGGCATGCTTAAGGCCTGTAAAACATAGGTGGCAAATTGTGAGCCATGCTATTTAACCAGTAAGTCATCACTAATTAAGCCACTACCATTGGCTCCTGTGAAAGCTGATGAACCAATGGGAAAACTCTTTATTAGACCACTTCCCCCATCTTTGGGATACAGACATGTTCTCGTTTGTGTAGATGGATGCACTTCCTTCTGCTGGCTGTTCCCCACAAAAACTGTTTTGGAAAACGCACTTGCCAAGGCTATTTCTGATATAATTACTGTAGCTGATGCACCCAAAATCTTACACTCCGATCAAGGCGGACCCTTTGTATCTAAGGTCTTCAAGGACTACTGCAAACAAAGGGGGATTGTGTTAGAGCACAACACGCCATGTCTTCCGCAATCAACGGGGCTGGTGGAACGTAAAAACAGGAAGTAAAAAAGCTATTGATCAAACTGTTGAGAATCAGGTGGAATAAGTGGACCACCATCATTCCGGAGGTGCAGCTATCATCATTCAATAATGTACCTGTATCTGCATCAGGGACAGTGTCCCCTAAAACTCCATATTATCTGATGTATGGGGTTGAGATGCATACACTACTTACCCATAGTTCTTTTATTACCTCTACGCACTCTGAGTCCTTGACCCGACAGCAACAGTTAGATTTGAAAAAAGAAGTAACAGAGGAGATTCATCGAATTGATCAGAGGATAAGGGAGGCAAATAGGCAGAAAAAATTGACAAACAAAGTATGGCAACCCCTAGTAGGAGAATGGGTACAGGAAAAGAAGTTCGAGGAAAAACCTGGTTTAAGACCGAAGTGGAACAAACCTGTTCAAATACACTCTGTTATTAACGAAAGAACAGTTAAAATACATATTAACTAGCCGAATGGCAAGCATATTCTTAAAACTGTCTCCATAGACAATCTCAAAAGATGTCCTGCGGGATACCGAAAAGGAGGAAAAATACAAGATGCAGTCGTACACTGTCTTTCAAGACCCAGCTTGGAGCATGACACAGAAAATGGATGCAATTACTGATGATGGTCAGTCAGAAGGTGTCGCCAGCTCTTCCACACGTTGCTTGACATCGCATCCAGAATTGAATTTGTGAAAAGCAACAACTGAAACAAGGAAAGATCAACGAGTTACTTCAACGAAGGAGGAAGACACTGCGGATGAAGAAGGAATCAACTGAGCGCCTGGTAAGGCCTTTACGAAAACAAGAATCTGTACACACGCCGGATCGAAGGAACAGCGTGTCAAGCTTCAACTAGTTTTAAATGACGTCTCCTTGACTCGTATGAATAACTCACCTCTACGGAATGTAAATCTGCCGATTGGACATTCTAAGTACAGGGAACTCTTTTTTTATTCGGCACCGACGGGACTGGCATGCTGCCGGTTGATCAAAAAGTCCGGAATACAGAGAGGTATACATACTAAGGTACGAGAGCCCCCTACACGGCCACAGATCCAGGCGTCCCTGTTGCATGGCAACAGGTGCAGGAACCCCGGTTACACGGCCACAGATCCAGGCGTCCCCGTTGCATGGCAACAGGTGCAGGAACCCCGGTTACACGGCCACAGATCCAGGCGTCCCCGTTGCATGGCAATAGGTGCAGGAACCCCGGTTACACGGCCACTAATATGAAGTAAAACTTACCTGAACCTACTCCTGAATTTTGCCGGTTAAGAGAGATTTCTGGTATTTAGGTGCCAATAAAAAGAGAGTTTCCTGTACACGTTGTTTCGCTAATTGCATAACTATTTACTTATCAACCTTTTAAATTGTGTTCAATTTAAAATAAGGCAAAACATTGTCCTAGGATGACTTAAAAGGAATTTTCATGTAGCACATGATTGTGAATCTCATGAAATTAATGTGCTATTGTAACCTTATTAGGGACATTGACCGAACTCTGTCTAGATTCTCCAGCTCATTCTTTGGTCAAGAGGGGTGTGTGAAGGAATATGACATATTCAGCAAAATACACCATCCTATGAACAGAATTTTGACTTATTAAAACATGACATACTGGGTCTGGAAGTCTGGAAGCCTTAACAATCAAAAACAACATACAGGCTTTTGAGATAAGATGGGTTGTTGACACTGAAACAATAGCTCTATTGAAGCAGCAGGTTGGAAGTTCCAAGAAGTCTGCAGTTTGGAGGAAACACAATGAAATGCCCAGTTAAAAGTGTCATAAACCAACACTTTGGAAAGAAACAGAAAGATTAAAGAAACATGTGCCTTTGTAAAAATGACATCAATAAAAGAAACACCTGACATCAAATGAAACACGGGAGGCAAGAACCATTACATTGTTTTTTTGTTAATCTTGGAACATCTAGGAGACACGAAGTCTATAATACAACCAACTGAGGTGTTCTAAATGCAAAAGATACAAACAGGAGACTTTGACAAAAATGAAATCAAATAGAACCACTGCTGTCACATTGTTTTTATGATAAACTTCAAAGACCTAAAGGAGGAGACATAATTCTTAATGCAACAGCTGAACTGACAGTAAGAATAGAAGGCATCAACAGAAAAATGACTAGAGATAATTAGCTTACATCAGCAGAAAACTTCAAAGGATATACCACTGCAAAAAGGGTATAAAAATTGGACTTTCAAATAGGAAGACAGAATTCGCTGGAGGGGGCAAAGCAATTCTCGGCTTCAGAGGCTCTGTAAGCCTACAACTCTTTGAGTCTCGGGTTATCAAAGGTATTTGATTTTGGTGGATATCCTGGAATAAGATTAAGTAAGAAATGTAAAAATGTAACAACGTTAAGATTTGAGAATAAGGATATCTGAGAATAAGAATTGTAAATTTTCTGTATTTGGAACTGTTAATGTTGCGACTGAATCACCAGCTGTAAGTTACATGTCGGTTCTTTAATAAATCTATACTTTTTTAGAATTGTCTCACATAGTACTTCTGTATCAAACTTGCAAACTCAATCTCTTTACACTCTTTGGTGAGGAGTTGCAGAATTCTGGAGGAGTTTTCCAGACCCTCATAATATCTGGAAGTTTACAGTCTAGTTTAACTTATTAAAAGTGCTATCTGGAGGACGGTAACATCTTCAGGTCATTCCTTTCCTTTAGGGAGAGATAGTCTGGACCTTTAGACCCAATTAAGAGTCTCTAGGATTCGGCTATCTCTAACTTTAGTTGAAGGTGAACTTCTGGGGAATACGCCTGATCCGGGGTAGCCTGAAAAGGGCTAGGACTAGTAACGATCCTTTCAGTACAACAACATCTTGTATTATTATAGCATCTTTAACATAGTCAAACATCCCAAGGTGCTTCACAGGAGCATTATAAAGCAAAATTTGACACCGAGCCACTTAAGGAAATATTATGGCAGATGATCAAAAGCTTGGTCAAAGAGGTAGGTTTTAAGGAACATCTTAAAGGAGGAAAGAGAGGTAGGGATGTGGCGATGTTTATGGAGGGAAATCCAAAGCTTAGAGCCTAGGCAACAGAAGGCACGGCCACCAATGGTGGAGCGATTTAAATCAGGGATGCTCAAGAGGACAGAATTAGAGGAGCGCAGATATCTCGGAGGACAATTTACCTTCTGTAACCTCAACCTCTAAGAGCAACATCAACTTGCATTTATGTAGCATCTTTAATGTAGTAAAAGGTCCCAAGGCGTGTCACAGCAACAATATCAGACAACATTTTACACTGAGCCATATGAGGAGATATTAGGACAGGTGATCAAAAGCTTGGTCAAAGAGGTAGGTTTTAAGGAGCATCTTAAAGGAGGAGGGAGAGGTAGAGGGGCGGATAGGTTTAGGAAGGGAAATCCAGAGCTTAGAGCCCAGGCAGCTGAAGGCGCTCGCCAAGGGTGCGGAGAAGGATGCACAAAAAGCTTGATCTTGCTCGCAAATTTTCCTTTTGCACAAGGAAAACTCAGCTAAAGCAGTCTAAATGGGAGTCGGACCAACCTTCTACCACTGAGCAATATCTGCACCATCTACAGTCGCTAACTGAAATCAAGACTCCGAGCAAGATTGTGACCAAACACTTTTCCATACTGCTACCATACAGGTGCAGCCCCATGTTAATATTCTGGCCTTCAAACCGGGTCTCCAGGCCCAACCAGTGTGTGCTAGCGATGGACCAATTGTCAATTGCTTGGTTTATCAATAGTGGAAGAGTCCCCACAAATATGGAAGTGGTTCTGACTGGGATAGTGCAAAAAGTTTCTGGCTCCCCACTGCAGGAATTGCTACTGGTCGTCTATCTCATTCGAGAGCTCAAGGCCCTCTCCTCTGTGACATCTTCCAGGTGAAATCATTCAAGCCCTGAATCAAACTTCATAAACCCCACTTACCCGAGAAGCACCTATATCAGCCTCAGCAGTCACCTCACCCCTTTCATATGACAGTCTCCTCAGCAGTTCACTCCTGACTGCAGTATTCTCGTTCGAAAAGTCCGACTGCCTTCCTTGGTATTTGCCCTCAAAGGTCTCATTCAGTGCCAAAAAGTCTGTCCCTCTAGAGACACCTCTGCCTGAGATGCAAGCATTTTTCCAACTATTCACCAGGAATTCTCCCTCCCTCTGCACAAACCACATACCCTAATGGATACTTCGAGAAAGGAACCATCAATTTTCATCATCTTGAACCACTTGTATCATTCACCACTAGCAGGTGTGACTCTCCACCAGCAGTGCAAAGTTGGAAAATTACCCCACAAAAGCAGTTATCTTCCTTTGCTTGTGCTGGAAATCAGTAGCAGATCCAATTGTTAACCCACTCCTCCCCGATTTTATTCCCCTTCCTGTGAAATATCAGTTCGAAAGCCTTAAATTGTTCTGGGCATTTACACACCTATATCTTTAGCGTTCCTGAACAATCGATATCCCTGCATCGTGATTGCACTCCCACCTTCTGGGACGAGTCCTGTTTCTTCATCCCAATAACCATTTTCTTCCACTACTTACGATTTCCAATTCCAGCATTTTATTCGGAAATCTTCCAGAATTGAGGTATGGGCAATCAGTGGTGTTTCTTTTGTTTTAGATGTTATGTTCTTTTACTACACGTATCTTTATTTCCTGACTTATTTTATGTCTTGTAAGGGGTTTTCTCCGATACTGGTCCCCCGTTACACACAGTTCTTGGATGTCAGGATTTATAAGAACAAAATACACACGGCACAGGGTTTTGGCTCAACCTTTGATTTGTTTGTTTATTGAACCCACATACACAATTACTTCCCCAGTATAAATCCCTACGATTTATATCAGGCTAACAACCCAAAATACAAACCCCTACGCAAGGGTCATTTGCATCGACACAATATGACACAGTTAAACCCGTCCACGATTTGACAGTTACATATAAAGTTACCCAGACTCAATCACAAAACCCTTATTGTGATCTGACTGAAACTCACAAACTTACTCAGACTCAATCATAAAACCCCCCTCCTATGATTTGGCTGAAACATACAATCACCACTCCCGATCGGCTGTCTCTTGAAGTTGATTGTAGGCCCGAATCTTTCTGTTCTCTGTTCTGCCGTCGGTTTCCCACACCACTGTCTTCAAAGTGCTCTTACTTTAAACCAAAACCAACTTGCAGTATTTCCTGGCCCCCTCCTGAGCATGCGATGGCCATATCAAAATGTGTGAATTGTCTCTAGCAGAGAACTCTTGATGGCTAATGTCCCTCGTATTGTTCATTGATTAGAGATTCCTTTCTGACAATGCAACCTTCCCAAAGTGACTGCATATGCGCAGTTGTTGGTTTCTGTTAGCATTCACATTCAAAAGGTTCAAGGCCCGGCCCATTGTCTAAGCCTGCACTAAAACTATTTATTCGGGGGCCATGGTCTAAGGTGGACAATGTAACCCCTTAAGGTACATGAATATGCGGATGTTCTTGTTCAGATTTTATATTTGTAGTTTCGGCTGCAATGTTTGAATTAACCCTTTATTGCTGAGCCCTTTTTGCGGGCTCTGCAGTTCTGGATTTTTATATTTCATAGTCCAATATTTTTACCGTTGTGGAGGGGGATTCGATCCTACAGTCTTCGATCCTCCTTGACTATGTTCTACTTTACGCTTCTCCACAGTTTAAGTCTAATTGTTCTCCCTTCCAAAACTACTTTAAAAGAGCCACAATTTTGTCTTGTATATAGTAGTACAGGTAGCTGTTCTTTCCGAACTGTTGCTCATAGCTAGTTTGGTGTCTGGAGCATGGCTAAAATATTTAGCTGCTAATGGGATCTGTTTCTTTTATTCCACTGTTCGGCTGCTCCTGTTGGGGAAGTGATTTGAATAGGTCCTCAGGTCAATTAAGGCCGAAGGATTGTTGGAAGTTTTACTGATCATCACCACTGGATATTCTACTGCTATAGCCTTCTGTTTTCTCCTCACCTCTTATTTTGATTCCACTTCTCCTCATTTCCTTCTTACATTTCCTGTCTATTATCCCCACTTCAGTCCAAACCTGAAACCTTTTTGTTACTCATTTCCTGCATTATTCTTCTTTTCCATCTGTTCCTCCTAACCTTAGTACACTCCTTCTGTTCTACCCTCCATAAACCTGAGGTAATCCAAAACTCTGCCGCCTGTGTCTTAACTCGCATCAAGTCCCATTTACCTATCACCCCTGTGCTCGCTGAACTACATTGGCTCCCGGTTAAGCAACGCCTCGATTTCAATACTCTCATCCTTGTTTTCAAATCCCCCCATGGCCTCGCCCCTCCCTACCTCTGTAATCTCCTCCAGCCCCACAATTCCATCTCACCCTCAGTAAGCTCCCCGCTGGAGTGGAGCTAACTACAAAACAAACGGGACACTGTTCAACCGCCATCGCCTCCAGCCCAGATCCAAGGTCGTCCCATCCTCTGTCGTTGTATTACCGTATGCAGACGACGCTTGCGTCTGCGCTCAATCGGAGGTTGAACTCCAAACCATTGTCAACACCTTCACCGAAGCGTACGAGCGCATAGGCCTTACACTAAAGATCCATAAGACAAAGGTCCTCTACCAGCCTGCCCCCGCCACACAGTACTGCCCCCCGATTATCAAACTCCACGACGAGGCCTTGGACAACGTGGACCACTTTCCATACCTCGGGAGCCTACTGTCAGCAAGGGCAGACGTCGATGATGAAGTTCAACACCACCTTCAGTGTGCCAGTGCAGCCTTCGGTCACCTGAGGAAGAGAGTATTTGAAGACCAGGAGCTCAAACCCGGCACTAAGCTCATGGTCTACAGAGCAGTAGTGATACCTGCCCTCCTGTATGCTTCAGAGACATGGGCCATGTACAGCAGGCACCTCAAAGCACTGGAGAGGTACCACCAATGCTGCCTCCACAAGATCTTGCAAATCCATTGGCAGGATAGGCGCACCAACGTCAGTGTTCTCGCTCAGGCTAACATCCCCAGCATCGAAGCTTTGACTACGCTCGATCAGCTCCGATGGACGGGCCACACCATCCACATGCCCGATACGAGACTCCCAAAACAAGTGCTCTACTCGGAGCTCCGACACGGCAAGAGAGCCCCAGGTGGGCAGAGGAAATGCTTCAAGGACACCCTCAAAGCCTCTTTGAAAAAGTGCAACATCTCCACTGACACCTGGGAATCCCTGGCCCAAGACCGCACAAAGTGGAGGAGAAGCATCCGGAAAGGCGACGAACACCTCGAGTCTCTTCACCGGGAGCAAGCGGAAGCCAAGTGCAGGCAGCGCAAGGAGCGCACATCAACCCAAGCACCCCACCCACCCGCCCTTTCAACCAACGTCTGCCCCACCTGTGACAGAGACTGTAGGTCCTGCATTGGACTCATCAGTCACCTGAGAACTCATTTTTAATGTGGAAGAAGTCATCCTCGGTTCTAAGGGATTGCCTAAGAAGAATCTCCTCCAGCTCCACAAACCCCACCCCCCCTGCCCGAGACATCTGCCGTCCTCTAATTCCGTCCTCTTGAGCATCCCTGATTGTAACCATTCCATCATTGGTGGCCGTGCCTTCAGCTGCCAAGGCCCTAAGCTCTGGAATTCCCTGCCTAAACCTTTCCGTCTCGCTACCTCTTTCCTCCTTTAAGCCACTCCTTAAAACCTACTTCTTTGACCAAGCTCTTGGCCATCTGTCCTCATATTTCCTTATGTGGCTCGGTGTCAAAATTTGTTTTATAACATTCCTGTGAAGCACCTTGCGACGTTTTACTATGTTAAAAGTGCTATAGAAATACAAGCTGTTGCTGTTGCTGTTGGTCAGTAATTGTATTCACTACTGCTTTCCTAACAAGGCACATACTGACCTTGTTCAGCTATTGAGCTATTTTTCCTTCTCAGTCTGACACCTGCTCTTATGATCTACAAGTCTTTCATCTATGAATCCATGACTAATACCAATTTTGATGAGCATGCTGATCTTAATCTCTAATTCTACTGACCTCTCCTTCCACTCTAACGAGACAACATCCTTCATCTCTTTAAACAACATTCACTGTAGTCCTGTCCAAATACCTCTGCAGTGATGACTTGCAAATAACCCACTGCTCTCAATTCTATTTCCTTTTTCCACTACACTTACATATAGTCCTTTCCAGTGGCGATTCAGTAATAACTTGCATTTATTTAGCACTCCCTCAGTAATGCACTGACATGTCAGCCTAGATTATGCGCTCAAGTCCACAACCAATTAACTCAGGCGATAATGTGACCAATCGAGCCAAGCTGACACTTATACTTACAGTATTTTCCATCAGAACTTAAAGCAGTTCTATCCTAGAATATACTTTAAAGTTAAGCCGTAAAATACCTTTTGAACAATTGAACCAACTTGCATTACCAGTTAACCAGGTATAAACAGCTCAATCTAAATCTGCTTAGCATCTTACTGTTAAGTCCAACAACTCCCTTCAGCACTACACTGGACTGTAAGCTTAGCTTGTGCGCTCAAGTCCTGGAATGGCTGTTGAACGAGGAATGTTCTGACTCGGAGGCGAGATTGCTACCCATGAGCAAGAATTCTGACACGTTGAAACGTGACACTTCCCAACTCGTTCCAAGAAAGAAAAATCTTCGCCTTTTACCTGCCCACTTTGGGATGCAAGGGTTTCCTGTAGGTGTCATCAGTTGTTAGATTGTCAGAAAGTTGGCATGGAAATGGGCCTTGCCAGGAATAAACATCTGGATGCATAGATACATGACAGGCGGAATATAATTGTGGGGAATGATTCCGAGTTGAGCCCTTTCCGAGAGACCTCAGTAATTGAAGTTGATTGATTTTAAAAAAATTATTTATTGATGTATCCCGTGACCATGTTGAAAGGTCTTGGTGTGATTTTTATTAAAATGTTACTATTGTTAAATTTAGCTCATGGCTGGCTAAAAGCCTAGGTTTGCACCTTTGGGACAAAGCAAGGATTGGTATGTTAATGAGCCCTTACAGTTAAGATAATGAGCCCGATACCAAACCTGCCATTCTTAACAGATGGAAGCAATAGGCGGATCATTGCCTCACCACCGACTCCATGCCCCTCCCCGACCACTACCTCGGGCTGAATCAGACTGTTTGCAATTTTGGCGCCTTATTCAACCCCAATCTCAGCTTCTGACACAACATGCTCTTCATCACAAAGACTGCCTACTTCAATCTCTGTAACATCACTTGCCTCAGCCCTTCTGCCACTGAAACACTCATCCATGACTTAGTCACCTCCAATTGCAACTATTCCACTGCTCTCATAGCTGACCTCCCATTCTTCACCCTCTGTAAACTTCAGAACATCCAAAACTGGTGGCCGTATCCTATCCTGCATAAAGTCCTGCTTACCCATTAACCTGGCCTCTCTGACCTATGTTGGCTCCTGGTTCCTCAGTGCTTCAAGTTTAACATTTTTTATTCTTGTGTTTAAATCCCTTGATGGCCTCACCTCTCCCTACCTTTGTAACCTCCTCCAATCCTATAACTCATCCCCAAACTCTCCGAATCTCTGGCTCTGGCCTCTTGTGCAGTAATCGCCTCTTTGCCCTACCATTGAAGGCCATGCCTCCAGCCGTTTAGGCCCCATGTTCTGAAATTCCCTTCCTAAACCCTTCTACCTCCCTTTGCTCCTTTAAGGCCCTCCTTAAAATCCACCTCTTGGACCAATCTTTTGGTCACCCCTCTTAATATTGCCTTCTTTGGTTTGGTGTCCATATTTTTCCCAAAAACCTCTGTGAAGCATTTTGGGATATTGTTCCACATTAAAGGCACTACATAAATTCAAGTGGCAGTTGTTGTTGTTGTCCCATTCCAAACACTTCCAGTAAACGTTTACACAAAATGTTATTTAAATGTGGAGTTTGCAGAGAATGAGGAGCTTCAGTGGCTTTTCTTTAATTGATCCGTAAAGATGATGCTGTGTAATCAACAGAGCAACATCTGTCTCATCTTCTCTCCTGCTATATTCAACCTTGCTGATGTCTCCAGCTCTGGCCCAGGCTCCTTAGTTAAAAAAATGTTTGCATAACTGCACCGACACGCATTACTGTTTAGGAAAGACTTCAGCACAATACAGCCACTTTTCTGTCCCGTACAGTAATATTGGAAAGTGTAAGCTCACCTAATTGCCTTCACTACAGAAGCTAAAATTCAGGAAACAATCCAAAGTATTTTGAAAACTTTTCAAACTTATAGCAAGCAATTTATTTTTCCTGCGGTGTCACACACAGCTGGGTTTCTTGGTGAAGAAAATAAAATCATTGGGTCAAATTTTGTTTTTTTTGTTGCCTATTTTCTCTTTACATGAAGTTATTGCCTCTTACCAGGGAACAGTTCTATAGGTTCTTGTTTCCTCTGGTACCTTACCCAAGTGACCATTCCTCATAATGCGAGCCTAGCTAATGAGACTTGGCAGGTTATTCAGTCATGGGGAGATACACCTGAGCCCAGCTCAGTGTGCATGTGTGTGTGCATACAATAACAGCAATTTGCATTTATATAGCGCCTTTCATGCAGTAAAATCATCCCAAGGTATTTCCCAGGAGCATTACCAAACAAAATGTGACACTGAGTCACATGCTGAGATATTAGGACAGGTGACCAAAAGCTTGTAAGGCCAATTCCAGCACTCCTACTACCACAGTTCCTGAAATCAGCCAGCTCATTACAGGCCAGGAATCGAACCTGGGACCTTATGGTTTGTATGGCTCAGGTGCGCAACGCCTGATCCTTTGGCGAAGCCCTGCGTCAGGTTTTGGAGCTCCTCCAAGTATTGGGAGCATCCATAAAACTCGCAATTCCCTTGTGTGGGAAAGGAATTGCGCTATTTGTCCAAGCTACTGGTGACATAATCACTTCTTCAGCCCTAGGAAAATCTTCATGAAATAGAAGTTGAACTAGGTAAGCACAAATAGCTGAAGGGCACACAGAGAGCTGCAAGGGTGGAGTGAGGAGCCCCGGCTGGTTGGCAAGTTATATAAGTCATGACTTGCCCCCATTAATAGCACACACTGAATAGGCCACTGGACCCCAAGGGAAACTTGCAGATAAAAATGTCCCAAAAATAACGGCAAAAATGACAGAAATAAAAATAGTTTTAAGCATGCAATATCCCTTACAGCAACATTCGACAGCCAAATGGGAATTGTCACGAGGCTGCAGGGGAATTGAAAAGAGTTAGTTTAGTCTCACAATCCACTGAACTATGGAAAATGTGCACAACGTTGACTGCTGCACAGGCTTTATTTTCAGAAAGAGTATTAAACTTCAAATGGCCTTGTCGAATCGCAAATGCTTTGACAATCTACTCCAAGGTCATTGCTAATTCATCGTCACAAGGCACGGTCACAGAGGACAACAGAATGTAAGACATTTAAACTGTTCCAGCTCCCTTTGTACAGATAACGAGTGCAGCCAAAAACACAGAAATGCAGTCCAATATCTAACAATGAAACACACATCTGTCATGTTACATTATCAAATAATGCACTAAAACTCCAGTCATGAAACTACAAAGTACAGTTAAAAATGTTTCACAAAATCAGACTGTTTTAGGCTGCCCCTAATTTTCATTAAGGTCTCTGGGTGCGGTACCAGTGGTAAAGGATTCTAACCTGTGCTGTGTATGTTCTAATGTTACATTAATACAATCATTTTGCACTAACAAATATAGAATTATCCAATAATCTGAATTAAGCAATGTAAATAAAGAACAGAATCGGATTGACACCCCAAAACACTTCACAGCCAATGACGTTACTTCAAGTTTAGTCGCTGTTGATAGTTAGGCAAACAGCAAATAACATAGGAAAGTGGGAATTTAATGCTACAAAATTCGAGTGATCAGGTAATTTGAATGAGGTGATTTTGGATTAAGAGTAATCCATTTACAGCCTTTAACATCAGAGAAAAGAATTAGAGCTTTCTCTTCTTGGAAAAATGCTTCCCTTCATTCCATGTCCCTCAAGATATCAGATGAAGGACCGTCCACTGGTCTTTTGCAAGGAATTGACTTGATGGTAAAACTGGCCTGTTGCAGATGGAGACTGGATTACACCACTGATCTGATCTGAAGGTGATCAGTTGTCATATAATTGGGCTGCCTGAACTACCCGAATGGCTCAGTGAGCAATGGAACTTCTCAGTGTGCAACTTATCTACACAGCCAAGGAGGGTTTGATCCCTGATCCGTGCTGAATTAAGTGTTCTCCATTGAGGTGGCAGTAGGAGCTCTGCCCTTAATCTCAGCATCCCTGGACTAGGGAACATTGAGCTATTGGTTCTGTCCCTGATCACTATCTAGAGATCCCCGCTGAGGAAATGACCAGCCACTTCTGTGCTGTTCCCCAAGTCAAATAGCCTGTCTGCACATTGTCCGGGGCTCATCCATGAAGAATGGTCACTTGCAGGAGGTAGCAGAAGAGGGATAGCTAACACAACCTACCTAAATATAAGGAAAGGAGGGAGAAAAATAAATTAAATGAACAGGTGGGAAATGTAATGCCTTCTTAGTGGAAAAGTGGAATTTTAGAATCATTAAACAAAACAGGTTCAAGTCTCACAGGAATGTTTGAGGCAGATCGACCTTTTATATCAGACGGGACTATATGCTGAGGTAAAACTTGCTTAAGTATATAATGTGCTCACTTGCTTCAATGTGAAATATGTATTTTTGCCAGCAAATATTTCTTTATTATTAATAAAGATCTCCGAGGGCCTCTGGAAAAACAGAATTATGGTGCAAATTATTCTTGTTCACCAGGGAATTAATGAGTGAGCACTCTGGAAATTTGGAGCCACCAGTTTCTCCCAGTATTGTAGATGTGATTAAGCTGATATGTAGGGCAAGTAAATATCACAAATACAGAGGATTGTACCCCAGATGTTTTATTGCTTCAGGATAAAAAAACTGTATAAACCTATTCAGCATGAAGAATTGGAGGTACATATATTCTTCTCAGTGCACTTTTTTTTGTTCTGAACTTTAATTACATTTTGAAACACCGTCGTTGGTTTTTCTTCCAGGATGTGACATGTGCCCAGATGTAGACTCTACACGTACACCATTACTGGTGTCAGCGGGGAGCCTATATCTGTGTACGTGTCACATTCTCCCCTGGCACAGTCAGTTTCGATTAAGCAGAGCTGCTTGACCCTGCCTTGAATGCTACAGCCAATTATCTCCACTGAGTTACCACTTGGGAAATACCATCAGCCCTGGTAGGTTCAGCAGCAGTTCACTCTCCTAATTTATCCATTGTTCCTTGGTTACAGCATATCGTCAAATGCCGCAGGCACCATTGATCAGTTGCATGATATGCTGCACATTATACAGTGTGGGGGAGGTAAGTCTTGTTGAGCGGCTTGGGTCGCACAAGACCCTGGAGACGCTTTGTTGTGGAGAGGCTGCATTGTTCATGAGTTGATGCCTCATAGCTATTGATTGCACTGCCACGATTTCGAGTGCTACTGTATTTGGATGGGGTGATGCAGGTCCCACGTGCATTTGTAGTATCTTTCGGATGAGACGTTAAACCGAGGCCCCGTCTGTCCTCTCAGGTGGATGTGAAAGATACCATGGCACTAGTTCATGGAAGAGCAGGAGAGTTCTCCATGGTGTCCTGGCTAATGTTTATCCCTCAACCAACATCACTAAAACAGATTACCAGTTCATTAGCACATTGCTGTTTGTGGGACCTTGTTATGCTTAAATTGGATGCTGCATTTCCTACATTACAACAGTGACTCCGCTTCAGAAATTACTTCATCGACTGGAAAGCACTTTGGGACATCCATAGGTCATGAAAGACTCTATGTAAGTGCAAGCCTTACTTCTTTTTAATTCTATTTTGTCAACATGATGTCTACTCATCTGAGGAAGCTAATATCTGAAATTGTAACTCATTGATGTCTACCCTTGCAGTGTTTTCTGTGACTCTGGTGACAGGAAGTGCCAGTGAATGATGCTTCTACAAGCTCAGGTGTGTGAAAATATTTCTTATCTAGGTATGTGAATTTTACTTACTTGCATTTAACTTCCAAATCCAAGTGAGTTATGTACATTGAAACCAATAGAAGGCTGCACTACAACAGTGACAGCACTTCGAAAGTACTTCATTGGCTGTAAAGCGCTTTAGGACGCCTTGAGTGTTGTGTTTTGAGTTTTGCTTCAATGAAGTTTGTCCCAGTTCCCGGGTGTTACCTGAAGGGGGTGCTGGGGGGCTCGGTTTTACTTTGTCTTTCACTTTCAGTTTCGGGTTCTGCCATGCAGACAATGTGCTGTAATGTCCACCCACTTACTCAGTAAATAGTAAAAGGTTCATTCCGTCTCCTCTATTCATTACTGTTCAGTCAAGATGCAATATTGAGGTCGTGAAAGGCGCTATATAAATGCAAGTCTTTCTTTCTTTGAGCAATTTAGCGAGTATCGCTTGCTTGCCGACCAGCCCCTGGCAGCAGGTCAAGCTCAATGGTCAGATTTTTAATAAGTCCTTTTGGTGCATCCTCTGCGGATACATGATTTTCTCAGATTCAATTACTTTACACCATCCCTCTACCCATGTTGCCTGTGCAGACAGTCACCACCATTGACCTTTTCATCTGGAAAACAAATATTTTTCAGAGCAGCTACACCTTTGTTCGTACAGTACTCAAGATTGGCGCAGGTGGCACATTATATCAGTGGCTCGAGAGGCCGTGGAGATTGCTCAGTATTTCTCAGGTGGTGAGTTGCCCAGGGCTGACTGAGGAAGTGTTGAGCAGAAATGAGGTGCTTCCACTGGAAAGTTACAATCCGGACTGCTGTTGAAGGTCTCCTGCCCGTCAGTTCAAAGTAACGCTGAAAGACTCGCAACAGGTCATCCACCCACTATCCCCACCAGGAGGGGCCACATGGCATAGAAGCAAGCCATGGTATTGGCCGAAAATGTGCCCATTTGATCAATAAGGACCAGGTAGCTCAATGGGTTAGCACATTCAAGAGATATGTTATGGGAGACAAATTAAACTTCAGCTTTTGATGTTAATATGTGGTGGAGGAATGACTGTGCAGAGTGGCGGAATGGATTTGTATGATACAATGGAATGATCATGATGTTGTAAATGTTTTTAATGTTGAATAAATCCATTAAAAAAAAATGGGTTAGCACACTGATTTTTCACCTTGGGGACCTGGCTTCTTAACCTGTCCAAACTGATGGGGTGAGATCCTATGAGAAATTGCCAGTCACAGCATGGTTCCTTGTGGGTATGGGCCCACAGCACAAAGCTGCTCTTAACATGGTACCAACAAACCAAAAGAAAGACTTGCATTTCTATAGCGCCTTTCATGACCTCAGGATGTCCCAAAGCACTTTACAGCCAATGAAGTACTTTATGACGTGCGGACACTGTTGTAATATAGGACCAGAGAGCTCACTGTGTTAGCACCTTGATTTTTCACCTTTGGGACCTGGGTTCTTGTCCTGTCCAAACTGATAATTGGCATTCTCAGTCAGAAAGGCCATAGCGATGGTTCCCCTGGAAAATGACGCTTAATAAGGAGCGATCAGCCTGAGGAATGTTGTTGGGGCACTGTAGAGGGAGATTTGATCTGCTATGCAGCTAACCTTACTCTATCTGGTCTAGGAATGTTTGGTGCTAATGCCTCAAATCCGAATATAAAATATTGCTGAGCGCAAAACTTTACCAAGACATTTTTTTTAATTACTTGGTGTTGGAAGTGGCGGAGGAACTTTGTAATTCAACGCCTCAGTGAGCTTATCGACTGAGTAGCTGAGCATTATAGGTCAGCAAGGCCCTGGATCAGAGGCTGACCTGTACTGAGTTAGCTGATTTCAGGCTGTGATGCTATAATTGGCTTCAGAGCGGCTGGGTTGGGTGAAAGGGCCTGCTCCTGATTGTTGTTCAGGGCCTGCTGGAAGTCAGCATGTGTGAATTTTGGTTGAGGGCAGGATTAGGCTGGGCTGCGATCTCCGCCCCCCCCGCCCCCGACCCCCCGTGGCCGAGTAGCCTGTCAACACACACTGTCCAGTTTCGCACATGGATAGTTGCCATTTGTGTGAGGTACGATGGAAGCCTCATGCCTGTGGAACCATACGGCAGGCAACAAGAAATCAATAGACTTAAGGAGCGACTTGAAGAAAATTGGCAAAGGAAACAATGATACATGTGCGTCTTGAGGGGACGGGGACTATTTCTGGGACTCGGGTTCAATTTCAACTTGGATTGCAGGAACAAACACTTCCTCTCTTTGAAGGTTCAGAAATCTAAATGAAATGAGATGACAACCGTCACATAAGTCCAAGAGACAACGGTGCCCATAGTCACCCCATCCCATGTGGAAAATGGAGATATCACTGGAGCCATGGAGCAGAAAGCTCTGAGATTGCATCAAAGTACATCTGACACTGCATCAAAGTACATCTGATGTCTTATTGACTCCCAGGCTGTCTGCTCTGTGATGCTTCCCTCTTTCATCATCGATCCAATTGAAGCGGCTTCTTCAAATGGCTGAGGATTGTAGCGTATCCACTCACCAGATAACCTGCATGTTTTCCATTGGTAACTGCAGATCAGGTGCACTGGGAATCAGAAGCTAGATGGTTTACAGTTAGTAGGGATTAACTCATTGAGAACTAAACACAGACTCTTCTATTCTCTAACAGAACTCAACCTCTATGACCAGAGAATGTGTCATTTTTTAAATGACTTATTTAATCAGTAAAACATGCCTCATATTCTCTCAACATACTGGATACTCTAACCAACCAGTTATTCTGAAATATAAATCACCAGGACAGAGGCACATATTGTAGGATTTGAAATATTTCCAACATTGCTAACTCTTAACCTGTCAAAAGAAAATTTGATTGCACAAAAGACTAGCTACACACTTATGATTCAATCATTGTATTGTTGCTAAGTCACAGTTAAAGGCTTCTGACCAATATATGTTTACAAGGTCATCAACTGTTGAAAAGGTCATTCAATTTATATTTGTATTCTTCCTAATATTGAGATGATGAGATTTGAAAACTGGCTAACATTCAGCCATTTTAAAATCTAGCGAATTGCACAGTAGAAGTCAGCACGTAGCAAGTTAAGGGCCCATGTACATGTTGTGCAATTTCTTAAAACCACATCTTAGCATACTTGCCTGGATGAGTGCAGCTCCAACAACAAGCAAGAAGCTCGACACCATCCAGGGCAAAGAAGCCCGTTTGATTGGCACCCCATCCACCACCTGAAACATTCACTCCCTCCACCACCGGCGTACCGTGGCTGCAGTGTGTACCATCTACAAGATGCACTGCTGCAACTCCCCAAAGCTTCTGCAACAGTACCTCCCAAAATCGCGACCTTTACCACCTAGAAGGACAAGGGCAGCAGGCATGTGGGAACACCATTACCTCCAAGTTCTCCTCCAAGTCACAAATTATCCTGGCTTGGAAATGTATCGCCGTTCCTTCACCATTGCTGGTTCAAAATCCTGGAACTGCCTCCCCGACAGCACTGTGGGAGCACCTTCACCACATGGACTGCAGCGGTTCAAGGCAGCTCACCACCACCTTTCTCAAGGGCAATTAGGGATGGGCAATAAATGCTGGCCTTGCCATTGACACCCACATCCCATAAATGATTAAAAGAAAATATGGAAACATCATTTATTGCAAGTTGGACTTTAGTACAGTTCTTGACAGTGCCAGTGAAATTTAGGTCCCAATATTATCTCGGACGCACGTTTGGTACAGGGTGGGGGAGGAGTTAAGGATGGGAAACCCAGAAGTACGGGTTTCCCAAACGTTCTGCAGTTCTTAACTGCACAGATAGATGTTTTTAGACATCATCAACTTAATCTTGGCGTAAAGGAAACATGTGACTGCCAGCTCTTCTTTGCAGGTTCCACAGCATCCTTGACACTGACCAATTAGCAGCTCCGTGCTTCATACCGTATCGATGACACATTCAGCTTGTCACCACATTCACAACAAGATAAACCGTCAACAACATCCTGCATTTATATAACGCCTTTAATGTCGTAAAACGTCTCAAAGCGCTTCACAGGAGCATCGAGATATTATGACAGGTCAGAGAGGTAGGTTTTAAGGAGCATCTTAAAGAAGGAAAGAGAAGTAGAGAGGCGTGAGGTTTGGGGAGGGAATTCCAGAGCTTGCCAGCTGAAGGCACGGCCACCAATGGAGCAATTAAAATTGGGAATACGCAAGAGGCCAGATTTAGAGGAGCGCAGAGATCTCGAAGGGTTCTGTGGCCAGAGGAGGTTCCAGAGATAGGGAGGGGAGCGAGGCCATGGAGGGATTTGGATGAGCTCAAGTTTACAGAGCACCAGGACCTCTTACTTCCTCATCCTTACCAATATCATTGTTGTTCATGTGTGGACCTTGACGGCGAGTATTGGCAGGCTATTCAGTGACAGGGACCATCACAGATGAGCCCTATTGTGACCTCACCTACTGTGTCATCACCAGAACATGCACTTTTGTGTGGTTGATATTGCTAATTCCCTCTTGATCAACAGAGCAGGGTAGATAAATCTTATACACAACCTTGCGCGTGCTTAAAATAGCCATTCACTGTTCGCTATTTGTACAAATTAGTTAAGTGGAATTTCATCCCTGGTCGTTTCATGGTGTCTGCATGTGTACATCCAGATTCACTTTGCACTTCAGGCAAGTTTTGGAGTGCTGTGGTTTTAAAACTATGTACAGCACTAGTTTAAATTAGTTTTCCAGTCCTCCAAGACCTCCGATTTAAAATTCTCATCCTTGTGTTTAAATCCCTTCATGGCCTTGCTCCATCCTATCTCTGTAAACTCTACAGCACTCCCGATCTCTCTATTCCTCTGACTCTGACCTCTTGTGCACCCTTCATTTGTCCCACCATTGGCGAACATGCCTTCAGCCGCCTCGGTCCTAAGCGCTGGAATTCCCTCCCTAAACCCCTCTGCTTCTCCACCTTCCTCTCCTCCTTTAAGACCCTCCTTAAAACCCACTTCTTTAACAAAGCTTTTGGTCACCTCTCCTAATATCTCTTCCTTTGGTTTACCATCCATGTTTTCCTGACTGTATCTCAGACGCAATCTGGGATGTTTTTCTATGGTAAAGGCGCTATATGAATGCAAGTTGCTGTTGCTGTTTTAAGAAATAAAGGGGGAGAAATTCAGTATCGCCCCATTTGGGGCGCAATTATCGGCCGGGCGCAAAGGTTAGCGCCTGGCGCTAATTATCGCCTCTGACTGCAAACTTGGCTTTTATCGCCCCTGGAGGTGATTGGAGCGCTAAATCAGGTGCTACACACCTGTCTTAAGGCGCAAAGGCTGAGGAGCGAGGCGCTACCTCAGAGCGCTGGCGAAGCTCATGTGATGTCAGTCAGCAATGGAACACAGGCACAATGGCGCCGGCCAGTTCTTAAAGGGGAGGGTTGATCTTGCTCTCCATCCACATCCTGCTCATTGCAGCCTTGAATCTCGGCCTGGAGCAACCGGTACATCAAATCTGCTGGAAAGAACAATGGAGAGGCCCAGGGAAAGAGCTCAGAGTGCAGCCCCCATAGTCTCTTCTAAATCGATGCAAGGAAGGGCAAATCAAAATGAACCTGCAAAGTGCTGCTCAGTACCCAAAACTCCTTCACACAGTGTTGAATCTCTCCAGAAGTCTCTCTCTCTCTCTCTCAGAATGCGTGGTGCAAAACTGTCACCAACAAAAAAAGGCAGGAAGCAGTCGTGTACTGTCCTCCCCACGTGTATGTGTCTGTATGCAGTTAGACAGCCAGCCAAACTCCTTTCAATAATGTCATGGGAGTCAGGATGTAGCGTCCAAGCTCCGGTGTTTAATAATGCCACACTTGCATGAGGTCAATGAAACAATACAAATCAGTTGCATTGGGTTGGAGTAAAACTGAGAAAGAAAAAAGAAAGAAATGCACCTTGTTACATACATGAGATATAACTAACATCTAAACATGAATATGTAATGAAACCATTCAACTCACAGGCAATGCTTTCGAAGCTGTAACAATGTAAGATTACAGCGGATTAACTTGCAGCACGCTCCATGCTGGTGTGACCTCTTTGTTTGCTATCACTATAGTACTTCCTGTTGAGTGACCCTACTGGCCATTTCCATTTACTGCCACCTACTGGCGGCAACAAAACGAAACTCCTGCAATTATAAGGCAGAACAGGTCGCATTTAAATAGCGCTCCCCCAGTCCCTTCCTGACTGCAAAACGTTCCCCTCAATCTGTCGTTGCTAGCGGCAGGCGGTAAAGCAGGGGGCGCCACTGTGTATCCGGTCCGGGGCGCTACCGGGGCATTGCACACTCGACTGACGTCATGATCTGCCGGCGCAGGAGATCGTGGCGGTCGTGTTTAGCGCCGCCGCAAAATGTCTAGTTAATTTTGTGAGCGGCGCAAACATCGCCGCGCATGGACGCTAGTTGCTTTGCGCCCCATTGGCGCCCTCTTAAGGTGCTAACGGGAGGCGCAAATCAACTGAATTTTTCCCCTAAAATCTGTTGTATGTGAAACAATGTCTAAAGACTCAGTTGTAATACGAGCAGATATTGCCCAATGTCACAGATATCAGCTGCCTGGGTACAGAGCATTTGACACAGTCCCAGCAGTGATTATTTGGCACCTTTTCTGAAACTGTAGTTTTTTCATTAGTTCCTTGTATTTCTAATATCGCTGTCCATGGTATATCCCTTCATGTTGCTGTTGTAATATGGGAAACATGGCAGCCAATTTTTGCAAAACAAGGTCCCACAAACAGCAATGTAATCATGACAAGATAATCAGTTTTAGTGGTGTTGGTTGAGGGATAAATATTGGTCAGAACACCAGGGATAACTCCCCTGCTCTTCTTCAAATAGAATCTTGTGCATCCAATTTAGAGAGCAGATGGGGCCTTGGTTTAATGTTTAACCCAAAAAACGGTACCTCCGACAGTACAGAACTCCCTCAGTACTTTACTGGAATGTCAGTCTAGATGATGTGCTTAAATCTCCGGAGTGGGACTTGAACCCACGACCTTCTGACTCTGAGGCGAGAGTGCTACCCACTGAGTCACGGCTGACACCTCACGGCTAATGTTCCATTCTCACGCTGGTCATCCCGAATGTTTGCAACTACTTTCAAATAAGCAACATAAGAAAAGTCAAGAATGAGAAGAGGCCAATCAACAAACCAAAGTTCAGTCCTCTCAGGATTCCCCACCTGAACCGTTAACTTGTCTGCTATCCTTACAGAAGCTCACTGACCTGCTGAATGTTTCCAGCAATTTATAAGAACATAAGAAATAAGAGCAGGAGTCGGCCATACGGTTCCTCGAGCCTGCTCTGCAATTCAATAAGATCATGGCTGATCTTCTACCTCAACTCCACCTTCCCGTACTATCCCCATATCCCTTGATTCCCCAAAAATCTATCAATCTCAGCCTTGAATATACTCAACAACTGAGCATCCGCAGCCCTCTGCAGGAGAGAATCCCAAATATTTACAATCCTCTGAGTGAAGAAATTTCACCTCATCTCAGTCCTAAATGGCCGACCCCTTATTCTGAGACTGTGACCCCAGTTATAGATTCCCCACCCAGGGGAAACATCCTCCCAGCATCTACCCTGTCAAGCCACTTAAGAATTTTGTATGTTTCAATGAGATCACCTCTCATTCTTCTAAACTCTAGGGAATATAGTTCCATTCTACTCAATCTCTCCTCAAAGGGCAATCCCCCCGTCGCAATTTCTAGTTTTCCTCTTGGAACCCAGCTGCATTTCAAATGACCCAAAAAACATTTTGGCTCCCGTACTCTATTACAAAACATTTAATACTCTTTGAATGGAGAAGTTCTTGCTGACTCTGTTTTATGTTTCAGCTAGGACAACTACCTCAGTTGCGAGGGGGTGGAGGAGTTGGCTTGTATTCCCTTGAGTATAGAAGATTTAGGAGTGATCTGATCAAAGTGTATAAAATGTTAAAAGGATTTTCTCTGATGGGGGAATCAAGAATGGGTGGGGCGGGGGGGGGAGAAGGGGGATAATCTTAAAATTGGATCTAGGCCATTTAGGAGGGAAATCAGGAAGCACTTTTTCACACAAATTGTGGTAAAACTCTGGAATTCTCTCCACCCAAAAGGCTGTGGATGCTAGGACAATTGGAGGTTTCAAGACTGAGATCGGAAGATTTTAGTTGGGTGAGGGTATCAAGGGATCTGAAGCAAAGGCAGGTAAATCAAGTTGAGGTACAGAACAGCCACGATCTATTAGAATGGCGGAACGGGCTCAAGGGGCTGAATGGCCTATTCCTGTTCAGGACTACAAAGATGTGGAAGTTATACCACAGTTACATAAAGTTCTGGTCAGACCCCTCCTGGAGTACTGCGTTCAGTTCTGGGCACTGCACCTCAGACAGGAGATATTGGCCTTGGAGGGGGTGCAGCGCAGATTCACCAGAATGATACCGTGGCTCCCAGGAAAGTGTTCCTCCTGTCCCCACCAGAAAACCTTGGACCTCCGAGTCCCCGGCCCTAGGCTTCCTTTCCCCCTGCCCTGCCCTGCCTGCGATCCTCTCTGAAACCCCCCACGCCACCCCCACCCATACTGACCTTTGTGCTGAGAACTGTTCCCACAGGTCGCCGACGCCATCGGCCTGGTTGTGATTCCCGCCAGGTTCAGGCCACGGTCCAACCTTGGAAATTAAAATGAGGGCCCCGGGAGTTAAAATCTTAATGGGGCTTCCCGCCTGCCCCGCCCCCCCACCCACTTCGAACACTTTCCACCGACAACATTAGCCTGCCATTCTGCTGTCACTGGACCCAGCGTGTACCCTCTACAACCATGGCACCGGGTGTACAAGAGCTGGTGCTGAAGTGCAGGCGATGGAAGAGCCGTGCCTCGACTCAGTGTCCGCCTGCTCACGCAATCAGCCAGCCAGCCCCGCTCGGTGTCGAGCCCGCAGTGTTCTCCCTCTCAGCAGCCGTGGGCTGTGCTTGGTCTGGCTCCGATGCGATTTGGACGGCAGCTGTTCATTTGCTTTTTTTTTATTGCTTCAGCAGCTGTTCCGGATTACGCAAATGCTGCCGAGTTGCTTTATGGAGCAAAAAAAAAACAAAGTCCCATCTCAAGGGTGTGGAGGTAATTTTACTGTGTGGTGCAGTAACTTTGATTTATGGCCATTTCCAAGGTTGGCACTGTTGGAATGAACTCCTCTTCCCTGCCTCCGAATGTACTGCCATATCCTTGGTTTTCAATTTTATGCTTGTGGCATTGTAGGCTGAGCCAGCAGTCGGCTTTCAAATGACTCTCCTCTATTGTCGAGACTCGACTATTCCAATGCACTCCTGGTCGGCCTCCCAGCTTGCACTCTCCATAAATTGGAGCTCAATTGGTGCCCGTATCCTAACCCACACCACGTCCCTTTCGCCCATCACCCCTGTGCTCGCTGACCTACATTGGCTCCCGTTCCCAGAACCCCCCCTTGTAAAATTCTCTTCCTCATGTTCAAATCCCTCCACAGCCTTGCCCCTCCCTATCTCTGTAACCTTCCCCAGCTCTACAACCCTCTGAGATCTCTACGTTGCTCCAACTCTGGCCTCTTGTCCGTCCACCACTTCCTTCACCCCACCATCGGTGGCCGTGCCTTCAGTTGTCTAGGCCCAAAGCTCTGGAATTCTCTCCCAAAACCTCTCTGCCTCTGTACCTCTCTCTCCTCCTTTAAGACCCTCTTTAAAAGCTACCTCTTTGACCAAATCTCCTAATAGTTCCTTCTTCAGCTTGGTGTCAATTTATGTCTGATTACACCCCTTGAAATCAGTGGAGCGCCTTGGGACATTTTATTATGTTAAAGGCACTATATAAATGCAAGTTGTTGTTACTCCAGGGATTGTTACTATAACGAAATGGTGCGATTTTGTTTTAGTTTTTTTATCCCCTTTTTCCCTCGAGAGTGATGCTAGCTGCAGATGGCAATTGCAAGGGCACGCTGTGTCCCCGCTCTGTGTGGATAGACACAGAAGGATTAATGACCAGGACATCATTATTGCCAGCTTATTGAGTGACAATGACAAGCCGAATTATAGGAGCTAACATTTTCAGTACATATTGCATAGGGAGTGCTGTTGCTATGAACATTTAACTATGCAAGTACTGCCATCAAATGGCATGTTCACACAACTGTCTCTTCGTGCTCCGGCTGCTTTCAGATCAAGGGACCTGGCATTCATCATATACACCAACTTGTGCTTAACTCAGTCGGGCTCAAAACCAGGACTCACCTTTATGTTTTCAAAATCCCAATATCAGATCTTTTGTGGAAAGGCTGGCCCCGATATTAATTCAATGGGACCATGGGAGCGAAGGTGGGGGTGGGTCCGATATCGTGTGGGAAACCCGGAAGTAAGTTCAGCGCGTCTTTCAGTGGCATTTTAACGCAGCCAGCTCATTATCATTTTACGTCCAGGTTTCCCATCCAATCAGCGGCAGTGGGCATGATGAGGACCCGCATGACGCGATCTCTACTCCACTATTTAAAGGGCCAATCCAAGGATGGAATTTGGAGGAGTTTGGAGTTGGAAGCAAGAGAAGACAAGGTGCGACAAAGGATTCAGGACAGTCAAAGGCTGCACTCTGCTTCAATGACGCTTCCCTTGATGTACTGCTGGAGGCTGTGAGGAACCGGAGAGAGGCACTCTTCCTCAGGAAGAAACCTGCCACAAAGAAGGCATGGCTGGAGGTGGCCCAGGAAGTGAGCAGCAGGAGCAATGTGCCACGCTCCTGAATTCAGTGCAGGAAGCGCTTTAATGACCTAACTAGGTCAGGAAAGGGGAATGGAGTTGCACATTCACCTACATCCTGCTGTGTGCACCACCCCACACCCTCGCTCTGCCTTGTCAAGCCTACTCCAGCACATCACTCCTTACACCTGCTAATCTTGCAAGCACACCCATCCACTTTCTGTGTACTTCCTCACATCCCCATCTATACATCCAGGTCTGCCACTCACCCTCATCCTTATACAATTTGATGCCTTTCCCTGATAGTTACTCTCACCAAATGCATTGCATCCATTGGATGAGCACATGCCTCCACAACTGCTAAAAACTGCAGAGGAGAAAACGCTGGAGATCAGTAGAGTTTCGGCCTGCCTGGCCATCAGAGATGGGGATATGGTGACTTTGTGAAGGAATAAGCCATATTTCAGAAAAATACACCATCATATGAACAGAATTCTGATTTTATTAATACCTGTACATGATATACTGGGTTTAAAAATCTAAAGTCTCAACGACACAAGCTGTGCAAACAGGCTTCTGAGATGGGATGGTTTGATAACACAAAAGTTGTAAACACCACAAGCTTTTGAAATGGGAATTGGTTAAAAACACTAAAACAATGGCCCTATTGAAATAGCAGTTTGGTGCTTCCAGAGGTCTGGAGTTTGGGAGAAACACAATGGAATGACCCAAGTAAAGTGTTAAAAACTAACACTTCGAACAGGAACACAGAATATTAAAAAATCATATGCCTTTGTAAAAGTAACATCAAATGAAACAGGAAACATGATATAATATAACCAACTAAGATGGCTAGGAAAACAAACACCCTAGTTGAAGTGTATTTAATTTACATGTTGTAAATATGATACCAACAGAACACTGAAGATATGACTTCAATAGATGACACCAAGCAATCACATGGTGTTTGTATTGAACTTGGAACACCACGGAGACAGGAGTCTGTGGTTGTAGCCAGTTAAGGTAGTTTTAGATTTGAATGGATGTCTTCGATAAGAATGGCATCAAAGAGATAAATCTGCAATAACAATTTTATATGATAAGTTTTTGGAACACCTAAAGGTAGAGACATAATTATGCATGCAGCAGCTAAATTGACAGTAAGTATAGAAAAAAGTCAACAGGAAGATGCCTAAAAATAATCAGCTTATATAAGCAGAAAACTTCAAAGGATAAACCACTAAAAAAAGATATAAAAATAGAACTTTTCAGATAGACAGTCAGAAGTTGCTGGAAAGGGGCAAAGCGATTCTCTCAACTTCAGAGGCATGCTCTGTAAGTTTTTAACTCTGAGTCTCAGGGATCAAGGTACTTTTAATTTGATTTTGGTGGATATTCTGGATTAGAATTATGAATAAGAAATGTAAAAATGTACAAAGTTAAGATTTGAGAATAAGAATCTCTGCGAATAAGAAATGTAAGCTATTTGTTTTTGAACTGTTAAAGTTGCGATTGACTCACAAGCTGTTAACTGTATGTCAGCTCTTAAATAAATCTATATATTTTTAGAATTGTCTCAATTAGTATTTCTGTATCAAACTCGTGAACTCAATTTCTGTACACGCTTTTGAGAGGGGTTGCAGAATTCTGGGGGGTATTCCGGACCCTCATAATATCTGGAAGGTTACAGTCTAGTTAAACTTATTAAAAGTGCTGTCCGGAGGACGGTAACATCTTCACATCATTCCTTTCCTTTAGGGAGAGATAGTCTGAACCTTTAGACCCAATTAAGCGTCTTATAGAATTTGGCTATCTTTAACTTTAGTTGAAGGTGAACGTCTGGGGAATATGCCTGATCTGGGGTAGCCCGAAAAGGACTAGGACAATAATTATCCCTTCAACTTCCCAGCTATCTGTTGATGCAATTAACTATCAGCGACACACATGTCATACAACATTCAGTCATGTTGACTTGATTTCAACAGCGAGTGAAATATGACCATCTTCATAATGATAAGCTGCGACATTCATATCTTGCCAGGACTAATTCATGTCTTTTCTCTCCGCCAGGGTCTTCATGCATACAGCAGTAGTCAGTGGACCTCCCAGATGACAAATCCTCAGAGGTGCCGATTCCTTCTGAGACTGCACTGTCACAGGACTCATGCTTACCATGCACCGGCTCAGATACTCGCACTTTAGTGGGATTAGTTAGAGAGATAGTTGGGTTTTCACCCAGTATCTCACACTTCACAAGTGAGCAAGATGGTGCTGGCAGGGACAGCAGTGGAGAGTCCGCGTCGGAGGGCGCATCCCTCTTCAAGCTCTGCTCAGCTGGACACAGATGCTGTAATCCGGGAACTGTCAGTAAAATGAGAATCATTGAGCAACAGCAGATAATGGGATGCACTGACAAGCCTTCAAAGCACACTGACCATGATTGCAAATAGAATGAAACAATCCACCTTAAGCGTGAGTGGGTTGACGTCGCAGGGAATTGCGATGATATCTTCTTACATGGATAGAGTGGCCAGCTCTGTGGAACATCAAACGCAGTTATCAACTAAGTCTATACATGTCTTGACCATACCCATGCAGACTCTGGATGCCAACATGCCTGCCGCCTTAAATAGGATGGCAGATACCTTAGCCTTGGCCTTACAGTGCCGCACTGATCTGCACCAAGATGCTCTCCAGCACATGAGGGGGTTGATGACGAAAAGGGACATGGAAGTGGTGACTCCACTCAAAGCACTTTCACTTCTCACCCATTGCCTTTCCCTCATTCAGTACCCGACATGCTGCCTCATCTCCCGATGGCCCCTCCACAGTTGCAGGTGGAGCAGCTTTTGGCAGGGCCCTCACGGGCTCCAAAACGCAGAGGTCATCGGCCAAGAGCATCTCAGCAGTTGGAGCAAGGGTCTGAGCATCCTGCAGGGGTTGCACCATGTAGGAGCAGTAGGAAAAGGAAGAGTAAAGCTTTGTAGTTGCTCAAGGGTATGCACATTGGTGTATGAGGAAATGCAATGTTGTAAAGTTCCCATACCTTAGTAGTATCATATACATTTATGGGGAAAAATTGGGTTGGTATGTGCCTCTCATTAGTGCCCCCGGGGCGGAACCGAATTTCTCCCCCTATTAGTTTTATCAGTTAATTGTCACTGCCTCCTTACGAGCAGCAACCCCAACTGTCCCATCCTACTCTCTCGCTGACCTTCCCACCCAGCCCGCCCACTGGAGGAAAATCTTGCCAATCTCATCCCCATCAAACTCATCCCCTCTGGCGCTGACCCTGTGGACGCTGGCAGTGGGGCAGCCATCACCGACCCTCTCCGCATATCTCTCCAGAATGTCTGTTCACTTGCGAACAAGGCCCTTGCCATCCATGAGCATATCGTGGATGATTGCATCGATATCATGGCCCTGACGAAAACTTGGTTGAGGTGTGATGACACCTTACCATTAAATGAAGCCTCCCCACCTGGCTATACCTTCCACCACTTGCCCCGCTCAGACTGCCGGGGTGGCAGTGTGGCTATCATCACCAAATCACACCTTGATCTGTCCCCCTACTCCTCTGGCACTTTCTCCTCCTTTGAGCATCTCACCTTATTCCACCCCTCTCACCTCTTATTTAAAATTCTCATTCTCTACCGTCCACCCAAGTAACATAAAAATTTTATTATGGAGATATCTTCACTGCTTTCCTCCCTCAGCCTCTGCATCTGTAGTGTATGTACCTTTAAGAGAGAACTACTTTTACAGCTCCTGTACACTGTAGTACCAGCAGTGACCACACCTGTATATAAGCCTTGAGCACGCCTCTGTACTGTTAGTCTTTAGATTACTCTCCTCCAGTAAACACCTGTTGATTGTTAAGTTACAACCTCCGTCTAGTTATTGGAAAACATCATACTTTAACAATCACGGATTCAACAGTGGCGACGAGGTCGATTCGAATCTACCTGCAACTCTGCATTTCCTTTCAAGGATTCGCTCCGGGAGGGCGTTGGAAGAAAGTCGAGGCCAAAAGCACGGGCGTCGACCAGGAACAACCGCCCAGTCATCCGGCAGAGAGTGAACATCGCAGGGGACGCTGTTGAGAGCTGGGCTTGGTTCTCCAGCCACGACGATCCAGCAACAGACTGGCAACAGGTACAGCGCAGAACCTTCCCGGACAGCGGCAGCTGGAGCCGACCGAAGGCACAGAAAAGGCTGAGCAGCGTCGACAGGGTAAGAGAGAGGGTGAAGCGCACAGGGCGCATCCGGGGGTTGAAAACCGAGCGGCGTCGACGGAAAACAAAAAGAGAGAGAGGGGGTAAAGCAGCAGCTGGGGTTCAGGACCGAGCGGCGGCAACGAGAGAGGTGCATAGGAGAACGCGCAGAGCACAGCCAGGGCTCAAGGGCTAAACAGTGTCCACGGGGGAAAGAAAGGAAGCGCGGGAGACGCCATTGAGCTGCGGAGAAGAAGGGAGAGCGCGGGAGACGCCATTTTAGAAGCCGCAGCGGAGAAGAAGGGCGAGCGCGGGAAGAAAGGAAAGCGCAGGAGATGTCATTTTGTGCCAGCGGAGAAGAAGGGAGAGCGCGGGAGATGCCATTTTAGACAGGTTAATCACACCCAAGGATGCCGAAGAGTGGCATTATCACTGTGTTCGACAATGAAGTCGAAGATTGGGCGACATATGTGCAACGCATTGAGGTGTACTGCAAGGCGAATGAAGTGCCAGATGCTAGGAAAGCACTGGTTTTGTTAAATTCCATGGCTGCAAAAACTTATGGTTTACTGCGAAACCTAATAACCCCAGAGAAGCCAGTGGATAAGAATTTCGAAAGCATAGTGGAAATCCTACAGGACCACTTAAACCCCACACCGCTGCTGATAGCAGAAAGATTTAAGTTCCACAAAAGGAAACAGCATAAAGACGAAAGTAATGCTGAGTATTTAACGGAACTGCGCAAGCTATCGAAACACTGCCAGTTTGGAATGGGACTAGCAGATACGTTAAGGGACAAGTTTGTGTGTGGGCTTCAAAGTGAAGGAACCCAGAAACGGTTTCTATCAGAAAAGGATCTTACGCTGGACAAGGCTTTCAGCATGGCAGTATCACATGAAGCAGCCGCATGGGGCGCTGCAGAGATACAACGGAGACCGCAAGAATATGGCACCAATGAAATGTCATATGGAGCAGGGAAGTGTTATCGCTGCGGCAGAACAACACACGACCAGAAGGATTGTTGGTTCAAGGACCAAGTGTGCAGACAGTGTGGAAAAGCAGGACACATAGCAAGAGTCTGCAGGTCAGGGAAGAAAACCAGCAGCAAGAAATCTCCACAGGAGAAGTACAAAAAGGTACATAAGGTGATGGGCAGTAGTTCAGACGAACAGAAAAGTGATACAGACTCCGGAAGCAAGGAGCTGGGTTGTCTGAAACTACATAAGGTAATCAAAATGGAGGATCACCAGACTATCTGGGTCACACTCAAGATAGACGGAGTCCAAGTGAAAATGGAATTGGACACAGGATCAGCCCTAACAGTCATAAACCGAAGGGACTACAAGCGGCTATTTTCACATATACCCTTGAAAGCTACAGAGATTGTCTTGAAGACGTACATGGGGCAAAAAGTCTACCCCAAAGGAAAAATAAGGGTGAACGTGATATACAAAGGCCAGGAAATACCCAAAATGGACCTATATGCATTGCCAGATGGAGGACAACCACTACTAGGACGTGAATGGATCCGGAAGATACAATTAGATTGGCATTCCATACAGGCATTGAAGGTTGAGGCCAAAAAGGATGACGACGTCACACCTGGACGACTGTCAAAAATGCTAACTGACGCACAAGAAGTGTTCCAGGAGGGACTCGGAACACTAAAAGGCATAACAGCGACGATTAAAATAGAGGAAAATGCAAGCCCAAAGTTTTTTAAGGCCAGTGAGTCGCCTTATGCGATCCGACCAGCCGTCGAAGCAGAGCTGGAAGGGTTGGAACGTTCAGGAGTACTGTCCAGAGTAGACTGGAGTGAGTGGGCTACACCCATCATTCCTGTAATGAAGAGGTCGTTGAGTAATACGCCTGCGGAACCAAAGAAGGTCGGCATCTGTGGGGATTTTAATGTGACAGTGAACCCAGTCCTTCACACGGTACAATATCCACTTCCACGGATTCAGGATATTTTTGCCTCGCTATCTGGAGGTAAACGCTTCACCAAAATTGATCTGGCCCAGGCGTACCTGCAAATGGAGGTAGAAGAAGTCTCGAAATAATACCTCACAATCAACACTCATAAAGGTCTCTACCAATACAATCGGCTGGTGTTCGGGGTAGCATTGGCTCCGGCTATTTGGCAAAGGGCAATGGATCAAGTCCTGCAAGGGATTCCAGGGACCCAGTGTTATTTGGACGATATCCTGGTCACGGGCGAAAATGACAGTGATCACCTCGCCAACCTGGAGAAGGTGCTCACTAGATTAAAGGAATATGGGCTACGAGCTAATCGCCACAAGTGCGAGTTTTTCCAGAAGCAGATCTCGTATTGTGGCCACATTATTGATGAAGAGGGGTTACATAAGTCCCCTGAAATGATTGAGGCAGTAGTCAAGGCTCCAGCACCAGAAAATGTGTCACAACTGAGGTCGTTCCTCGGGCTGGTGAACTACTACCATAAGTTCTCACCAAATTAGTCTACAGTATTACACCCACTGAACACCCTACTGCAAACGGGGGTACCATGGAAGTGGAATGACGAATGTAAACGAGCTTTCCAGAAGTGCAAAAAATTGATCACATCAAAAGTGGTGTTGGCCCATTTCAACCCAGCACTACCAATTCGGTTGGCATGTGATGCATCACCCTATGGTATTGGAGCGCTGCTGTCGCACAGATTCCCAGACGGGTTGGAGAGGCCAGTAGCCTTTGCGTCTCGGTCACTAACCTCAGCCGAGCGCAACTACACCCAGATCGACAGGGAGGCCCTCAGCCTAGTATGGGGAGTAAAAAAATTCAACCACTATCTGCATGGGCAGAAGTTCACCTTGCTGACTGACCACCAACCACTTGTCTCCATCTTTAATCCAAAGAAGCGCGTTCCGGTGATGGCTGCACAATGGCTACAAAGATGGTCACTTTTTCTAGGGGTGAACCAATATGAAATAGAGTATAAGGGCACGAAACTGCATGGAAACGCTGATGGGCTATCACGCCTGCCACTGCCTACTGTGGAGGAAGCACCAGCAGTGGACCCTATCGAAATATTTTATTCGTCGATAATTGAACGATTGCCAGTAACTAACGCGGATATAGAGAAGGAGACCCGCAATGATCCGACACTGTCTCGGGTATATGATTTGACGGTGAAGGGATGGCCAACACATGGCGACTCACTGTTGCCAGCATTCTCATCCAGAAGAGAACAGCTGTCAGTATGCCAGGGGAAAGTGATGTGTGGATCCCGAGTGGTAATTCCACCCAGGTTAAGGGAGAGAGTGCTCAATGAGCTTCACGAAGGTCATCTGGGAGGGGTAAAAATGAAAAGCCTTGCTAGGGCTTATGTGTGGTTGCCGGGGATCGATCAACAAATCGAGGACCTAACAAAGAGCTGCTCAGGATGCCAGAAGGTCCAAAATACACCACCAAATGCCCCTCTACACCCATGAGAGTGGCCCTCCTCTCCATGGCAACGGGTGCATATTGATTTTGCTGGTCCATTCATGGACTCAATGTTCTTAATAGCAGTGGATGCACACTCGAAATGGCCTGAGGTGATCAAAATGTCCTCCACCACCACGGAGAAAACGATTGCAGTCCTACGGACCATATTTGCCAGGAACGGCTTGCCAGAGCAGATTTGCTTTGATAACAGACCACAGTTTGTGTCCGAAGAGTTTCGGAAATTTATGAGAAAGAATGGGGTAAGGCATTACACATCCGCCCCGTATCATCCAGCCACAAATGGATTGGCTGAGAGGTTCGTACAAACCTTTAAAAAGGCTATAAGGGCCATGTGCAATGATAAAATTCCACTACAGCATAAGGTGGACAATTTCCTGTTAGCCTACAGAAATGCGACACATGCAGTTACCAACCAGACCCCGGCCATGATGTTCTTTAACCGAAGGTTGAGATCTCGTCTGGATTTGCTCAGACCAAATGTGCGAAGAAATGTTGAGGATAAGCAATTCCAGCACATCAATGAGAAGCCGACAAGGAACTTCAATGTAGGACAATCAGTCTTGGCCCGCAAATACCGAACAGAGAAATGGCAACCTGAAACGATATGCACACGGCAGGGGCCATTAATGTACACAGTGGATGTCGGGGAGAACATTGTGAGACGCCACGTGGACCAGATCCTAGCGTCACAGGAACGAGTCAACCCCATGTCTCGTGTACCTGGGGGATGAACCCGACATACCGGCAGCATCTACCTCAGAAACAGTAACAGCGGAAACTGATGAACTAACCGACGAAAGGGGGCCAGAATCGCCTCCACACCAAGAACAAGAACATCAGGAAAGGCGCTATCCAGAAAGGATCAGGAAGCCGCCCCAAAGACTGAATCTATAAATGGACTATTTCAGTTCAATGTGCATGTTAATGTGTTAACTGTTATTTGAATGTTATGGGTACTGTTAATCTACAAAGAGAGGAATTGTAGTGTATGTACCTTTAAGAGAGAACTACTTTTACAGCTCCTGTATACTGTAGTACTGGCAGTGACCACACCTGTATATAAGCCTTGAGCACGCCTCTGTACTGTTAGTCTTTAGACTACCCTCCTCCAGTAAACACCTGTTGATTGTTAAGTTACAGCCTCCATCTAGTTATTGGAAAACATCATACTTTAAGAATCACGGATTCAACAGCACCGAATGACTTCTTAAACTCGGTGATTTAAACCTCCATCTCAGTTCATCATGCTCTCTCGCCTCTGAGTTCACTAGCCTCCTTCCTCCCTTAATCTCTCCCTCCATGTAAACTCCCCAACCCATATTCATGGCCACCCCCTCGATCTAGCCATCGCTCGTGGCCTCGCTACTCCCATCGTGTCAATCGCAGATAAGGCCATTTCTGACCACTTCCTCGTATCGCTCTCCACCCACATCCCCCTTCCACTGCCCCCCAACCCTACTTCCTTCTGTGTCCGCCCCTGGAAAAAACTCTCTCCTAACTCTCTTACAACTGCACTTATGAAATCCCCACTGTCCAGCTTTTGGCCCTCCATTCACCGTGACATTTCTGCAGCTACCAATCTGCTCAACCACACCCTCACCACCACCTTTGTTGCTCTAGTCCCTACTAAAACAATTACTCTCTCTCACCCTGGTCGTTCCCCCTTGGTACGACCCTTAACTTCACTCCCTTAAGTCCAACGGATGCAGACTTGAACGGATATGGTGGACAACTGGTTTATCCATTCACCACCAAATCTGGCAGGACGACATAAAGCACTATCGGGTCCTGCTCTTGTCTGACAAAACGGCTCACTATTCCAGAATCATTCTGGAATGCAAAGATAAACCCCGGCTTCTATTCTCCACTGCTAACTGTCTTCTTAAACCCCTCTCCCCTGTCTCCTCCAGCCTCAGCGCCACAAGTGTGAGGAGCTCATGGACTTCTTTGTTTCTAAGATTGAGACCATCCATTCAGCTGCCTCTGCCACTTCCCTTCCTTCCCCCAGCCCACTGGTCCAAACTCCCTCCAAGGATTCCCCTTGCCCTAGCCCTGAATTCACACCTTTCTCCCGTTTCTCTTCGATCTCCCCTCATGACCTCACTGCGCTGATATTGTCCATGAGACACACTTCCTGCTCCCTCCACCCTATTTCCACCAAACTGCTGACCACCCAATTTCCTTTTCTGGCTCCCATGTTAGCTGACATTGTTAACGGTTCTCTCTCCTCGGGTACTGTCTCCCTCTCCCTCAAATCTGTCGTCACCTCCCCTCTCTTCAAAAAAACAAACCTTGACCCCTCTGTCCTTGCAAACTACCGCCTCATTTGCAAAATCACTTTCCTTTCCAAAGTCCTTGCACCTGTTGTCGTCTCCCAAATCTGTGCCCATCTTTCCCAAAATTCCATATTTGAATCCCTCCAATCAGGTTTCCGCACCTGCCACAGTAGCGAAATGGCTCTCATCAAAGTCACAAATGACATCCTTTGTGACTGTGACAAAGGTAAACTATCCCTCCTCATCCTTCTTAACTTGCACGCAGCCTTTGACATGGTTGACCACTTCATCCTTCTCCAACGCCTCTCCACCGTCGTCCAGCTGGGTGGGACTGCACTCGCCTGGTTCCATTCTTATCTATCTAAACTTAGCCAGAGAATCACCTACTACGGCTTTTCTTCCCACTCCCGCATCGTTACCTCTGGTGTCCCCCAAGGATCTATCATTCGCCCCTCCTATTTCTCATCTACATGTTGCCCCTTGGTGACATCATCTGAAAACACAGCACCAGTTTCCACATGTACGCTGACCACACCCAGCTCTACCTCACTACCACTTCTCTCGATCCCTCCACGGTCTCCAAATTGACAGAATCCTTGTCCGACATCCAGTTCTGGATGAGCAGAAATTTTCTCCAATTAAATATTGGGAAGACCGAAGCCATTGTTTTCGGTCCTCACCACAAACTCCATTCCCTAGCCACTGACACCATCCCTCACCCTAACATCTGTCTGAGGCTGAACCACACTGTCCGCAGTTTGGTGTCATATTTCACCCTGAAATGAGCTTCTGACCACATATCCGCAGCATAACAAAGACCACCTATTTCCACTTCCGTAACATCGCCTGTCTTCACCTTTGCCTCAGCTCATCCGCTGCTGAAATCCTCATCCATGCCTTTGTTACCCCTAGGCTTGACTATTCCAATGCACTCCTGGCTGACCTCCCGCATTCTACCCTACGTAAACGTGAGGTGATCCAAAACTCGGCTTCCTGTGTCCTAACTCGCACCAAGTCCCGTTCACCCATCACCCCTGTGCTCGCTGACCTACATTGGCTCCCAGTTAAGCAACGTCTCGATTTCAAGATTCCCATCTTTGTTTTCAAATCCCTCCGTGGCCTCACCCCTCCCTACCCCTGTAATCTCCTTCAGCCCCACAACCCCCGAGATATCTGCGCTCCTCCAATTCTGCCCTCTTGAGCATCCCTGATTATAATCGCTCAACCATTGGTGGCCATGCCTTCTGTTGCCTAGGCCTAAAGCTCTGGAATTCCCTGCCTAAAACTCTCTGCCTCGCTACCTCTCTTTCCTCCTTAAAGATGCTCCTTAAAACCTACCTCTTTGTCCAAGCTTTTTGTCATGTGTCCTAATATCTCCTTATGTGGCTTGGTGTCAATTTTTTTGTCTTATAATACTCCTGTGAAGCGCCTTGGGATGTTTTACTACGTTAAAGGCGCTATATAAGTACAAGTTGTTGTTGTTATTTGCACCACTTTCCCGTCTTGTTTATTCTTGATTGCTGGGTGGCTAGTTGCCTTTTAACTTGCTTGATGATGTCTGGGAAGACATTAATGGTTGGTTGTTTGCAGGACTGCTTTGCATCATCATTGGGGGTGTGGTGGGAAGAGTGGCATTGCTTGTGCTTCTGACATCGGCCCACTGGTGCAACTTAGGTGAATCTCACATTAATAAGGGCATCCCTGGCATACTGGGCAGTAATGTGAGCAGCTACAGCTGCTTTGTTCTCATCACCTTCCATCTTGTCTTCCTCCTCCTTGGAATTGTCCAAAGATGATCTGAGCTTTGCGCCTTGTTCCTCCTGCAGGTACAAACCTCGCTGCTGAGCAATGTTGTGCAGAGCACAGTACACTACGACCATTCCAGAGACCCTGGCTGGTACTTACTCATGGCGCCTCCAGATCTGTCCAGGCACCTGAAGTGCATCTTCAGCATGCTGGTGGCTTATTCGATCACATATCTGGTGGTCCTATGGCATTCATTGTAGCGCTTTTGGGCTTCATTGTTCGGGTTTCTAATGAGTTTCATCAGCCCAGTTTGAAATGGGTATCCCTTGTCTATTAGCAGCCAGCCCTTCAGTCTGCTTGCAGGACCAAAGAGGTTGGGGGCTTGGACTGGCGTAGGATGAAAGCATCATGGCAGCTCCCGGGAATCTCCTGTACACCTGCAGAAATATCTTTGTGGTTGCACACCAGCTGCACATTGATGGAATGGAAGCCCTTGTGGTTAACAAATACTTCTGGTTGTTTTGGGGGTGCCCAGATTACAAGTGTGAGCAGTTGATAACCCCCTGCACCTGTGGGAAGCCAGCCAAAGACACAAAACTGAGCATCATCTCAGCCGAAGTGCACATAATTGTGGCCCTGGCAAACAACCCACCAGTCACCTGTCTTATGCATTTGTGGGCTGCCGATTTGGAGATCCTGGATGTGTCTCTGGCAGAACTCTGGAAGGATCCAGAGGCAAATATGTTGAGGGCGGTCTTCACTTTCACAGCCACCAGAAAAGCATGGCTACCAGGTCCAGCAGGGAACAGGTCCTTTCCTCGGAGGCTGCAGGTGTCTGCCACCACCTGACGTGACAACCTGAGCCTCCGGAGACACTGCTGCTGAGACATGTCAAGGAAACTCAGCATCTGCCCGTACACCTTGTGTCGCGGGTACGGCCTCCAGCGAGCTACACCCCTCTGCTGTTCCTCTCTCTACTGTCCAGCTGCAGGTGTCTGAACAGCAGGCTGCTGCTGCTGCTGCTGAAGCTGTTGCTGATCATATTGCTCCTCGTCCGAGGTCCAAGTTCAGGCAGCCAAGGCTCCGCCTATCTTGATGTGATTCAGAAAACCTCCAATGTGTAGAAAGTAAACGCTCAGCAAAAATGAAGTGAACAAACCCTTTCCCACTAGCAGGTAAGGAAGCAGCTGTGAGCATTGAATATTTATTGCAGTATGTCCATGAGTTCTAATCGGCTCCCTCAATTGCCGTTATGTTCTCGCCTTGTTTACACAGGCGAGTTTCAGGATGCCCGGGAAAACCATGGTGTGCTGTTAAACTTAAAACAGTGTTGAAATATTGCTCCAATTAATAGGCAACCTGCCTCTCCTGAGCAGGTAGTGTGCAACCAGCCTAACATGCCCGAGTTACATGTGGAGGTCAGCGGGTTGGAGCTGGAGTTAACCCCCCCAAGCTTGCAGGGAACATAAAAACTGACTGTAAAAGCTTCTATAGATATGTGAAGAGAAAAAGATTGGTGAAGTCAAGCGTAGGTCCCTTGCAGTCAGAATCAGGAGAATTTATAATGAGGAACAAAGAAATGGCAGACCAATTAAATACATACTTTGATTCTGTCTTCACAAAGGAGGACACAAGTAACCTCCCAGAGATGTCGGGGAACATAGGGTCTAATGAGAGGAAGGAATTGAATGAAATCAGTATTTGCAGGGAAATGGTGTTAGGGAAATTGACGGGATTGAAGGCCGATAAATCCCCAGGGCCTGATAATCTACATCCTAGGGTACTTAAGGAAGTGGCCCTAGAAATAGTAGATGCATTGCTGGTCATCTTCCAAAATTCTATAGACTCTGGCATAGTTCCCATAGATTGGAGGATAGCTAATGTAACCCCACTATTTAAAAAAGGTGGTAGAGAGAAAACGGGGAATTATAGACCGGTATCTCTGACATCAGTAGTGGGGAAAATGCTAGAGTTCATTATAAAAGATGTAATAACAGAAACAGTGGCAGGATCGGACAAAGTCAAGATGGATTTACAAAAGGTAAATCATGCTTGACTGATCTACTGGAATATTTTGAGGATGTAAATGGTAGAATAGATAAGGGAGAACCAGTGGATGTGGTGTATTTGGACTTTCAGAAGGCTTTCAATAAGGTCCCGCATAAGGGATTAGCGTGCAAAGTTAAAACACACATGGGATTGGGGGTAAGGTACTATCTTGGATAGAGAACTGGTTGGCAGACAGGAAGCAAAGAATTGGAATAAACGGGTCTTTTTCCGAGTGGCAGGCAGTGACTAGTGGGGTACTGCAGGGATCGGTTCTAGGACCCCAGCTATTTACACTATATATTAATGATCTAGATGAGGAAACTAGATGTAATATCTCCAAGTTTGCAGATGACACAAAGCTGGGTGGGCGTGTGTGCTGTGAGGAGGATGCAGAGAAACTCCATTATGATTTGGACAGGTTGGGTGATCAGGCAGATGCATGGCAAATGCAGTATAATGTGGATAAATGCAAGGTTATCCACTTCGGTAGCAAAAACAGGAAGACAGATTATTATCTGAACGGCAATAGATTGGGAAAAATGGAAGTGCAAAGAAACCTGGGTGTCTTTGTGCACCAGTCGCTGAAGGAAAGCATGCAGGTGCAGCAGGCGGTTAAGAAGGCAAATGGTATGTTGGCCTTCATAGCAAGAGGATTTGAGTACAGGAACAAGGATGTCTTGCTGCAGTTGTCCAGGGCCTTGGTGAGGCCACACCTTGAGTATTGTGTGCAGTTTTGCTCACCTTATCTGAGGAAGGATGTTCTTGCCATGGAGGGAGTGCAGCGAAGATTCACCAGACTGATACCTAGGATGGCAGGAATGACATATGAGGAGAGATTGGGTCACTAGAGTTTAGAAGAATGAGAGGGGGTCTCATTGAAACTTATAAAATTCTAACAGGACTGCACAGACTAGATGCAGGAAGGATGTTCCTGATGGCGGGGGAGTCCAGAACCAGGGGTCACAGTCTAAGGATAAGGGGTAAGCCATTTAGGACAGAGATGAGGAGGAATTTCTTCACCCAGAGAGTGGTGAACCTTTGGAATTCTCTACCACACAAGGCAGTTGAGGCCAATTCATTAAGTATATTCAAGAAGGAGTTAGATATATTTCTTAAGGCTAAAGGGATCGAGGGATATGGGGAGTAAGCAGGGACAGGGTACTGAATTTGGATGATCAGCCATGACCTCATTAAATGGCGAACAGGCTCGAGGGGCCGAATGGCCTACTCCTGCTCCTATCTTCTATATCTCTATGTTAACACCCGCACCTAAGCCCGGGTTAAAAAGGCCCCCCAACATTTCTTACATCGATCTGTTCAAAGGTTTTTTTTACCAAAAATATCATTCTTATTATTGATTTTTACTTCTGCACTTACTTGTGTAGGAACTTGCTCACTTCCTTAATTTACTATCGGATACAGAATAATAGATTATTTACTGCTTTGTAGATTAGACAGTATTTGTGGATACGTAAAGTGAAAGCCCTGGACAGATGGGGAGATGCATCGCAGTCCAAATCATAAGCAAGTATCTGCATTTTTAATATCTCCATATGACGTGACTGGTTACTTTAAATTTGTTTTACTATTAGGCCAGAATCTCCAGGTTGGGGATGAAATCCATATTCCAGGTGCATAGCTACCAATGTTTGGATAACCATTCACAAAGGCATTGCATTATTCATATGTTAATACATTTCAATCATAAACTCATTAAAAATAGATATCACTCAATTCAATAACCATTTCACACAATTACCAAGTGGATTTGTGGCTGGCGTCTTTTTTGAGTCAGCTGACAACGCATTGACAGGTGATTGACAGCTTTACAAAATCGTCAAAGATGCCTTTTGATCCTCTTCAGGCGAAAGGGTTGATTGACAGCACTGTGCCCAGGCACAGATTGTATATTTTGGTAGCCTAACGTATTTCCAGATGTCAGCTGGACCCTGAGATGAGGTTACACGGCCCGGGTAGAGGTGGAGTCATGGAGATCTTGTGATCGTTTGATGAAGCCTCACGTGTAAATTTTACGCTACAGACACTGCTCCAGGTTTTGTATTACTGAGGAAGCAAGTTCAGTGTCATATCTTTGTTATTTTTGTAGCCAGTGTGATGCAAGTTACAAATTCTGTAACATTTGCTATATGGACTTTCTGCCATTTTTACTTTTACTTTTACCGATCTGTAATTTAAATCCTAAATCTCATGTTCTGATGGAGAGTTTATTGTTCCACTATTTGAAGACTGGCTCACTACCAGTGAGCTAATCACAGCAACAAGAGTTTCTATTTCGTTCCGATATAATACCAGACATTATTATTATATATAATAAACCCACATTCAGCTACTAGGGAGCAAGCGCTTGCTTATGAAAGTGGTCCTTAATGCTCAACGTGAGAGAAATACCTGGCAAAAATATAACAGGTTGTATATAGCTAAACAGTTCTTCATATTTGGGCAGGGATACTATTTGCAACGGCCAAGCTTCTTATTTGTCAGGAGACTCAAATCACACAGGAATAAGAGTGAGGGTCTCATTGGGCACAGTGGTTAGGGGAAACCTTGGTTACTATAGGAGCTTAGGGCTGTGAAAGTGGCCATCTTTCCTTTCGCAGGTCACCTAGGGTTCCTTTCCTTATGGGGTTGGGGCTGGTGGGCCTGCAGGAAGTAAGATCATACAGGAAACTCTCGTTTAAACGGCACCTAAATATCCGGAATTCTCTATTAACCGGCAAAATTCTCACTCCGAAAACAACACCTCAATAACCGACAATGTTGCCGAGTCCGAGTCTGAATCTCTCGTGGTGGCCGAGTTAGTCAGTGGGGGTAGTTCTCCAAACTGCCACTACTCGGCTTCTTGGCGCTGTCAGAAGTCGGAAGACCTCAATACCCCTGCAACAGGAGTCTGACTCTCCCACGCTGCCGGTAGTCTCTTCTGATCTGCCATTTTACAGGGGTACGGTGTGTCTCCCACGCTGCTGGTAGTCATTGCATTGCATTACCCTCAACTGGCAGTACTGTACTTAATCAAGCATCTTCCACCATCCATTTAACACAACCTTCTGTAGGTGAGTACCCAATTACTGTATACTGCACATTTCTTGATTTATTTTATTTTTCTTTGTTAAAAATAGCCTTGGTAGATAACCCTCTCCGTCATCCGGAATTTTTGATCAACCGGCAACACGCCAGTCCTGTCGGTGCCGGATACCAAAGAGTTTCCTGTACCTCCTAGTGCTGTTGACTATTCAACCCCAGGTCCGAAAGGTTAAAGTACAGAGTTCATTCTGACTCTTCCTGCACTGACTCCCAATTTATCTGACACATCTTAAGTGCTGTTACGCTAATAAAGTCACACTGATCTTACGAATCTTATCAATACGAATGTGTAACAAGTTGGAGATCATTCTCATTTTCCTTTAAGAGACTGATTAGTGCTGTAAAGTTAAGCGATAATGACCAGATAAAGGCCCTGAATTTCCAATCGGAAGCTTCCTGCGGACGGATGCCTCCGATCGGAAAAAATCTACGAACTTACCTGTCGGCTCCGTAGGTCCTGAGGATTGCGATTCTGGGCCTCTCCTGTCCGCATGCGCAGAGGCCCAGGTATCTCAGGGGCACAGGTGGTTCGCAAGCGTCCCTGGGATCACGTGGGCCATGGGGAACCAATCAAAGAAGGGAATCCCCCTTCACATTTTTGACAGGTTTCTATGCACAGATCTGTCAAAAGTATGAATGGGGATCACTTAATAAAGTTAAACATTAAAAATATATATTTTTCAAATCACGTATTTAATATTAGTTAAAATTACATTAAATTAAATATTTCAAACAAAAATGTAAGTTTTTTGAAGAAAATAATTAAAGTTTTTTACAGGGCTAAAAATAAACTTAACTTTTTTTAAAGTATTTTTTAAATTATAAATGAGTAAACATTTAAAATTTTTAAATTTTTTAAACTCTTATGCTGGTAAAGGCAGGCCTTACGCTTTTACCAGGCATTAGATTTTTAAAGGTTTTCAGCGGGCAGAGGTTGTGCAGAAAGTGGAACTCTCCACCCGCAGAGGCCCTTCTCCAGGGCAGGCGTGCGATCTGTCAAGAGAATTCTTCACAGACCACAAGTGCTGGCTTTCAGCATTTGCGCTTCGTATGCCTAAACCCGGCACTTGTGAAGCCTTTACGGGTGTATGGGGGTCAGAAAATCCGTCCCAGTGTGTTTTAGTGATGTCAGTTGACAGATAAATATTGGCCAGGACACTGGGGAGAACTCCCCTGCTCTTCTTCGAAATAGTGCCATGGGATCCTTTACGTCCACCCGAGAGGACAGACAGGGCCTCGGTTTAATGTCTCAGCCAAAAGACAGCACCTCCGACAGTGCAGCACTCCCTCGGTACTGCACTGGAGTGTCAGCCTGGATTATGTCCTCTAGTCTGTGGAGTGGGACTTGAACCCACAACCTTCTGACTCAGCTCAGAAGCGAGAGTGCTACCACAGCTAACGCTTGCCAGTCAGAGATTAAAACATCTAAATGCCAGTTGTGAATTGTTTCAAACATAATATTATTCCCCCCAGTTGCAGTTGACAATGTCCTTAAACAATGACAAGCTCTTACTGCCAATCTATCAGGAAATGCAACTTGCCACATGATGGGTGTGAATTTAATTGAGTCAATAACGGAATGATGACCTTTACTTCATGGAAAGCAGTCACAGCAGTGAAGTAGATCATATAATTATAGAATGATACAGCAAAGAAGGAGGTTATTCGGCCCGTCGTGCCTGTGCTAGCTCTTTGAAAGAGCTATCAAATTGGTCCCACCCTCCTGCTCTTTCAATGTTTTTTCCTTCAAGTATTTATCCAATCGATCTCACCTGAAAATACATCAGCTGGGTCCTTGGAGCAGTGAATTATTGAACTGTATGTTTTATTCCCAAAAGAGCTGAATAATTGGAAAATAGTCTCTTTGTTTCAGTTAATCCTTTTTTATTCGTTGCTGGGTTGTGGGTTTCGCTGGAAAGGCCAGCATTTCTTGCCCATTCCTAATTGCCCTTGAGAAGGTGGTGGTGAGCCGCCGCCTTGAACCGTTGCAGTCCGTGTGGTGAAGGTGCTCCCACAGTGCTGTTAGGTAGGGAGTTCCAGGATTTTGACTCAGCGATGATGAAGGAACGGCCGAGATACTTCCAAGTCAGGGTGGTGTGTGACTTGAAAAAAAAGAAAGAAAGATTTGCATTTATATAGCGATTTTCCCGACCACCGGACGTCTCAAAGAGCTTTACAGCCATTGAACTACTCTTTTGGTGTGTAGTCACTGTTCTAATGTAGGAAACGCGGCAGCCAATTTGCGCACAGCAAGCTCCCACAAACAGCAATGTGATAATGACCAGGTAATCTGTTTTTTGTTATGTTAATTGAGGGATAAATATTGGCCAGGACACCAGAGATATCGCATCTGCTCTTCTTCGAAATAGTGCCATGGGATCTTTTACGTCCACCTGAGAAAGCAGACAGGGCCTCAGTTTAACATCTCATCTAAAAGATGGCACCTCCAACAGTGCAACACTCCCTCAGCACTGCACTGGAGTGTCAGCCTAGCTTTATGTGCTCAAATCCCTGGAGTGGGACTTGAACCCACAACCTTCTGACTCAAAGGCAAGTGTGCTACCCACTGAGCCACAGCTGGCACAACTTGGAGGGGAAATTGGAGGTGATGGTGTTCCCATGTGCCTGCCGCCCTTGTCTTTCTAGATGGTAGAGGTCGTGGGTTTGGGAGGTGCTGACAAAGAAACCTTGGCGAGTTGCTGCAGTGCATTTTGTAGATGGTACACACTGCAGCCATGGTGTGCCAGTGATGGAGGGAGTGAATGTTTAAGGTGGTGGATGGGGTGCCAATCAAGCAGGCTGCATTGTCCTGGTTGATGTCGAGCTTCTTGAGTGTTGTTAGAGCTGCAGTCAGTCAAGTGGAGAGTATTCCTAATTTTACTAAGCTGAGAGGTGATTTAGCCAAAATGGATTGGAGACAGAAACTTGAAGGTAAATCAGTATCAGAGCAGTGGGAGGCATTCAAGGAGGAGATAGTGAGGGTTCAGAGCAAGTATGTTCCCTTAAAGAAAAAGGGTGGGACTAACAAATCTAGAGCTCCCTGGATGTCAAGGGGCATACAGGGTAGGATAAAGAAAAAAAGGGAAGCTTATGACAGATACCGAGGACTCAATGGCCCAGAAATTCGGGTTGGGGACTTCCCGCGGGTGTAAGCCCCCGACCTGCACTTACCTTGCGCGCCGGCAGTTGAGCTGTAGGGCCCTGTGGAATTCCACTCCGGGGCCTGGCCCAGCTGCTGGTGCGCTGTGCTTGCATGTCCCAGGGGCGTAGTTAGTGCGATGCGTCCCCTGGGATCACGTGAGCCATGGGCAACCAATCGGAGGAGGGAAAAGCCCATTCATAAGATTGACAGGAAGACCTGTCAAAATTTATAAATACTACGGGCCCCAAAATAGCAGTAAACCTTCAAATAATTTTTATTTTTTAATCACACTTTTTAACTAAACTATAAATTACATTAAATAACTATTTGAAACAATAATTTAAATTTTTGAAAAAAATAATTTTATATTCTAACGGGGCTAAAAATAAACTTACCTTCCTTTAAAGTATTTAAAAATAATAAACTTGTGGAAAAATGTTTTAATTTTAATTAATTGACCACTTACCTTGCAAAAAGCAGGCCTTACGCCTGCTTTTTAAATGTGTAAATCCTGCAGGCTTACTGTTGCGTTTGCAAAGATAATCCAGAGGCCGTATGCAGAGCTCAATTCATGTTGCTTTTAATGGCTGACCCAAACACACTCTTACAGGCAAAAGCAATCGAATACCTATATCCAATGTCAGACACAATCCAACAATAACAGCACTATCAAACTCCATGTGCTCAGGCCAAGGCAATCGAGTACCTATCACCAATGTCAGACATAACATTTCCTCCCCCCTCACAGAATTTCAAACATGAAATGTAGTGACAAAGTCCTGTAGGTGGCCAGGGCGAGAACGTGTACGAACAGGCCAAGGTGCGGACTGGTGAAGAGCAGGCCGTGGTGGGGACTGGTGAGGAGCAGGCTGAGGCACAATATCTGCTTGAGGGTTGGCTGGCTGAGCCACATGTGCATCCCGCCACTCTGGGGGTAAGGCTTGGGGATTAGATCCGTCTAATCCCGCATCAGGGGGTGCTGGCACCTTCCGAAGGCGGCTGGCATGCCAAGAGCCGTCAGTGAGGCAGAAAGTGGCTGGTCCAAGTTGGCGGCTGATTTGGAGAGGGGAGGACCAGAATGAGGCCATCTTATTGTTGCGGTGAGGCCTGCGGTCTCTGACCCAATCGGAGACTGAGATGTTGGGCGCCTTGGCCCTCTTCGACTGGTCGAAGCGGAGTTTCATCTTCTCCTTCTGTCTAGCGACTGTGGCTTGAGCCTGTGGAGCAGGGCTCTGAGCTAGCGAGGGGCGGAGCCTGCCAAAGGGCAGCATGAGCTCACGGCCTAGCATGAGGGATGCGGGTGAGACTCCTGTAGTGGAATGCTGGGAGGCTCTGTAGTGCAGCAGTGTGTGGAGGAGGGCCTTGTCAAACGCACACCCCTGGGATAGGTGTGCTCTGAGGCATTTTTCAGTGTCTGGTTAAAACGCTCCAACCCCCCATTTGACTCAGGGTGATAGTACGCTGTGCATATGTGATGGATGCCCTTGCTCTCAAGGTAAGAGGAGAGTTCCGAAGAGACCATTTGGGGCCCATTGTCTGTGGTGATGGCCTTTGGATGCGCCCAGCGGGAGAAGAGGGATTCAAGGATATCGATGATGACCCGAGAGGTGACGGAGCCCACGGCAGTGACCTCTGGCCATTTTGAGTGCAGGTCATAGGTCACCACTAGGAACCGTTGATGGTGGGGGACACTATGGATCTCCCCACAGACGTCCAGCTGCAGGTGCTCCCAGGGCTGAGAGGGCCAGGCAAGGGGTTGCAGGGGTGGAGGAGCTTGGTGGCCAGTCTTGCCACTTACAAGGCAGGCTGCACAGTCCTTGACCAGGGCCTAGATTTCTCTGTCGATACCCGGCCACCACACTAGGTCTCGGCATCGTTGTTTGAGCTTCGCTATGCCCAAGTGGCCCTCATGCGCCATGGATAAAACACGCGCACGAAGGGCACTTGGGACCACAGTGCAGAGTCCACGTGCAAGACAGGAGTCATTCCAGCAGGAGAGCTCCTCTTTAACTCTGGAGTAGGCAGACAGTTCCTCAGGCACCTTGCGAGGCCAGCCATCTCTGATGAAGGTGCACAGCTGGGAGAGGGCCGTATCCTGTTCAGAGGCATCTTTGAGCTCCTGGAGAGAGACTGTGGTTTGGAGGGGTGTGTGCAGCATCTGGACGATATCCTGTTCCACATGTTCAAACCCGACGAGTGGGGCTGGGGCAGAGGTAGTGCGGGAGAACAGATCTGCAACAACATTGTCACATCCTGGTGTGAACTGAAGACTGAAATTGTATTGGCGGAGGTGGTCAGACCAGCGGTGTAGACGCAGTGGTCTGTGGCCCATGCCGGATGTCGACAGCAGGGCAGTGAGAGCCTGGTGATCAGTTCGCAGGGTGAAGGCACGGCCATACGTGTACAGGTGCCACCGCTCACATGCCCAGACGCACGCCAGCGCCTCACGCTCGCCTACTGAGTACTTCTGTTCGGTGGGGCTAAGGGCTCGGGAGGCAAAGGCGATTGGTTTCTCCACTCCATTCTGTATCTGCGATAACACCGCCCCCACAGCTGCAGCGGACGCGTCACAGGTGACGAGGGTGGGGCTGGCGACGTCAAAGTGAGCCAACACTGGAGGCGACGTGAGCTGCGATTTAAGGAGGCAAACAGCTTCCGTACAGGCTTGTGACCACACCCAGGGCTCATCCTTTTGCAGGAGCTGGCGCAGTGGGGCTGTGGTGGCTGAGTACTGGGGCAAAAACTTCAGGTAGTACCCAGTCATGCCAAGGAAGGAGGCAACCTGTGCTGCAGAGCTGGGATCCGGGATGCTGTGAATGACATCCACGTTTGACTGGAGTAGGGATATACCATCAGCCAACAACCAAAACCCCACAAATTCGATCTCTGAAACAGCAAAGACACACTTTTCGCCATTCAGTGTGAGCTTGTGTTTTGCTAGAGCCGTGAAAGCTCTGTGAAGGCGTTCGTCGTGAGTGGAGGTCGAGGGCCCATGCACGGCGATGTTATCCAGGTAGATGGCCACCCCAGGAATGCCTGCGAGCACAGAGGACATCACCTTTTGGAAGCAGCTGGGTGCCGAGCTAAGTCCAAATGGCATCCTGGTGTACCGAAAGACACCAGCATGTGTCACAAAAGCAGTGAGGTCCCTGCTGCTGGGGTGGAGGGGAACCTGTAGATAGCCCTGTCGAAGGTCCAGTTTCGAGAACAGGATGGAGCCATAGAACTGCGCTGTGAGTTCCTCTGACATGGGCAGTGGATATTTGTCAGGGATTACGGCCTTATTCACTGCTCGAAGATTGACACAGACACGTAGACCACCTGACTTTTTCTTTGCGACCACCAGGTTGGAGACCCATGGGGAGGCATCAACTGGTTCGATGATGCCAGCTTCCAGTAGCTGCTTTAGTTCAGCTGTGACCCCGTCACGGAGAGCAAGCAGGATGCGGCACAGTGGCTGAATAACAGGGGTAACGGTGGAGTCAACCATGGGCTGTTGGGTGAAGGCAGTCAGGCAGCCCAGACCCTCGAAGAGTGCTGGCCATGTTTGGTGCCACGGTGGGGCGACGTGCAGAGTCGCAGACCCGCCGGTGTCCAAGAGAGAAAAACCCAGGTCAGTGAAAAGATCCAGTCCCATCAGGTTAGCTCCTTGGCGTGCCACATGAAAACAAAAATCTGGCAAAACTTTCGTTCCGTAGCGTACAGTGAGGTTGACTGAGCCCACTAGTCCAATTTTCGAATGACCATACCCGCAAAGGGCAGCGGAGGACGCAGAGAGTGGCAGGGAGCTGAAAAAACGTTTGAATGTGTCCAATTCAGCAGTGAGACGCTGGCGCCGGTATCCAACAACAGAGGGATGCACACATCATTCAGGTTAATTGTGCATGACTTGAAAGCCACTACTGGCTCAGAGCTCACGTTGTGAATTATAGTGCTTGAGGACTGAGAGTATTCATTTGTAGCAACCGGGGCAGAGCGGCAGACATTGGCAAAGTGATTTTGTTTTCCACAATTGCGACAGGTTTGGCTGCGCGCGGGGCAATTCTGCACTCTGGTAGCATGTGAACGAGATCCACAGTTTCCACACTGTTGCTGCGGTAGCACACGTTGCTGCCGTCGCGCGAGCATTACAGTGTCAGGGCTGTATAGGCTGAGGGCGCCATCACTGGGTGTGTGTGCTAGTTTTGCTGCACATTCGGCTGCAGACTCCACTTGAAAGGCAATGTTAACCGCCTGTGACAACGACAGATTGTTGGACTCGAGTAACAGTCTTTCACGCACTCTCACGTTGTTGGTGTGCTCTATTAGTTGATCACGCACCATCTCATCTTGTAGTGCACCGAACTTGCACGAGCTAGCTAACCCCCTCAAATTCGCCACGTATTGATGCACAGACTCGCCGGGAAGTTGGTGACGCTGTCTAAAAATGACTCGCCGCAAGAGGGCACTTTGTGGGGCAGAGAAGTGTCTGCTTAACAGAGCCACAGCCACATCATATGTTTGAATTGAGTCTGCTGTGCCTTATGTCCCAAGAACACGCTGGCTCTCCGCTCCCAAGCAATGGGATAACAGTGCCTTTTTCCGTGCTGTACTCACATTTTCTAGTCCGAGAGCAGTGTGGTAGGTTTCAAAGGACTGTAACCAGCGAACCCATGGGATTGGGGGCTCACCGGGTAGTGCGAGGAATGGAGGAGGTGGTGGAAGAGAGATTTCAGCCATCCTCGTCGCCAAATGTTACGTTTGCAAAGATAATCCAGAGGCCGTATGCAGAGCTCAATTCATGTTGCTTTTAACGGCTGATCCAAACACAGTCTTACAGGCAAAAGCAATCGAATACCTATATCCAATGTCAGACACAATACAACAATAACAGCACTATCAAACTCCATGTGCTCAGGCCAAGGCAATCGAGTACCTATCACCAATGTCAGACATAACACTTACCCTCCCGGGAAAACCAGCAAAAAAAACCTAAGTTCAAAGCGCACACGCAGCCTCCCCTGCGCGCGCATTCGACCTATGAACCCCTTCGTTCAGAGGATCGAAGTGCCGGTTTCCCGCGCATGCGCAGTGCATGCAGAAAATCGGCACTTCCATTCAGCCTACGGGTGAGTATCCTGTGCGTACTCACCCGTGGAGACCCGAATTTCTGGGCCAAAACTGCAGAAAGCCCAGAGGAGTATAGAAAGTGCAGGGGGGAAATCAAAAAGGAAATTAGGAAAGCAAAGAGAGGGCATAAAAAATATTGGCAAGTAAAATCAAGGAAAACCCAAAGATTTTTATAAATACATTAAGAGCAAGAGGATAACTAAAGTAAGAGTAGGTACTATTAGGGATCATAAAGGTTACCAATGTGGGTAACCAAAGTGTGAAAGCGGAAGACATGGGTATGGTTCTTAATGAATAATTTGTGTTTGTTTTCACAAAAGAGAGGGTATATGCAGACAATGCAATCAGGGAGGAGGAGTGTGAAACATTAGATGAAATACATAGCGAAAGAGGAAGTATTAAGGGGTTTAGCATCTTTGAAAGTGGATAAATCCCCAGGTCCAGATGAAATGTATCCCAGACTGTTAAGAGAAGTAAGAGAGGAAATAGCAGAGGCTCTGACCATCATTTTCCAATTCTTTCTGACTACAGGTGTGGTTCCAGAGGACTGGAGGACTGCTAACATGGTACCATTGTTTAAAAAGGGAGAAACGGACAGACCGAGTACTTACAGCCTAACCTCAGTGGTGGGAAAATTATTGGAAGAAATTCTGAGGGACAGAATAAATCTTCATTTAGAAAGTCACAGATTAATCAGGGACAGTCAGCATGGATTTAAGGGAAGTTCATATCTGACTAACTTGATTGAATTTTTTGAGGAGGTAACAAGGAGGGTCGATGAGGGTAGTGCATTTGATGTAGTCTATATGGATTTTAGCAAGGCTTTTGATAAGGCCCCACATGGCAGACTGGTCACGATAATAAGGCAAAGTGGCAAGTTGGATCCAAAATTGGCTCAGAGGCAGGAAACAAAGTGTAATGGTCAAAGGGTGTTTTTGTGACTGGAAGGCTGTTTCCAGTGGGGTTCCGCAGGGCTCAGTACTGGGTCCTTTGCTTTTAGTGGTATATATCAATGATTTGGACTTGATTGTAGGAAGTATGATTAAGAAGTTTGCAGATGATACAAAAATTGGCTGTGTGGTTGATAATGAAGAAGAAAGCTGCAGACTGCAGGAAGATATCAACGGACTGGTCAGGTGGGCAGAACAGTGGCAAATGGAATTCAATCTGGAGAAGTGTGAGGTAATGCATTTGGGGAGGGCTAACAAGGCAAAGGAATACATTATAAATGGTAGGACTGAGAAGTGCAGAAGATCAGAGGGACCTTGGAGTGCATGTCCACAGATCCCTGAAGGTAGCAGGACAGGTAGATAAGGTGTTTAAGAAGGCATACAGGATACTTGCCTTTATTAGCTGAGGTATAGAATATAAGTGCAGAGAGGTTATGATTGAACTGTATAAAACACTAGTTAGGCCGCAGCTAGAATATTGCGTGCAGTTCTGGTCACCACATTACAGGAAGGATGTGATTGCTCTAGAGGGGGTGCAGAGGAGATTTACGAGGATGTTGCCTGGGCTGGGGAATTTTAGCTATGAGAAACGATTGGATAGGCTGTGGTTGTTTTCTTTGGAACAAAGGCGGCTGAGGGGAGACCTAATCGAGGTGTATAAAATTATGAGGGGCCTAGATAGAGTGGATAGGAAAGACTTATTTCCCTTAGCAGAAGGGTCAATAACCAGGGGGCATAGATTTAAAGTAATTGGTCGGAGATTTAGAGGGGATTTGAGGAGAATGTTTTTCACCCAGTGGATGGTGGGGGGGGTCTGGAACTCCCTGCCTGAAAGGGTGGTAGAGGCAGAAACCCTCATCACATCTAAAAAGTACTTGGCTATGCACTTGACATACCGTAACCTACAGGGCTACGGACCAAGTGCTGGAAAATAGGATTAGGGTGGATAGCTCTTTGTCGGCCGGCATGGACAAGATGGGCTGAATGGCCTCCTTCTGTGCTGTAAATTTCTATGATTCTATGATTCTATTCCATCACACATTTGACTTGTGCCATGTAGATGGTAGAAAGGTTTTGGGGAGTCAGGAGGTGAGACACTCGCCGCAGAATACCCAGCATCTGACCTGCTCTTGTAGCTACAGTATTTATGTGGCTGGTCCAGTTAAGTTTCGTGTCAATGGTGACCCCCAGGATGTTGATGTTGGGAGATTCGATGATGGTAATGCCATTGAATGTCAAGGGGCAGTGGTTAGACTCTCGCTTGTTGGAGATAGTCATTGCCTGGCACTTGTGTGGCACGAATGTTACCTGCCACTTAACAGCCCAAACCTGAATGTTGTCCAGGTCACTCTGCATGAGGCCATGGACTGCTTCATTATCTGAGGAGTTGCGAATAGAACTGAACACTGTTAATTATCAGCAAACATCCCCACTTCTGACCTTATGATGGAGGGAAGGTCATTGATGAAGCAGCTGAAGATGGTTGGACAGTTCTGGACTCTCCTAGAATTTCTCTCTATCTACCAAATGGGGTCCAGCCAGACCTTTATACAACTATAATGTCTTGTAATGCTCTTTGCACTTGAATGATACAGTGATCATGACTCTAACCCTTGAGACATGAGTTCATAATCTCACTGACGTAAGAAAACTACTAGGCACTTGGTCTAAGCGTTAAACAAAGCTTTAATCAACTGCTTTACAACATGGAGGTCTAGTTGTGTCCTTCACTAGTTCCTGTTAAAAATGTCCTGTGCAAGCTGGGCCCATGCCCGAGTATTTATACTCTCCCTGGACAGTGCCACCCGCAGGCCGCTCAGTTGATTCATGTCACTCACCATGGCAAATTCTGAACTTCATCCGTTAACTTGTATGCTAGCACCAGGAAAAACTCAACTGATTCACTAATATTTTTCATGGAAGGGGTCCTAACACTCCTATCTGACTGCCCTCCACGTGACTCTAAAGAAAAAAACACTTGCATTTATATAGCGCCTTTTACGACCACCGGACATCTCAAAGCGCTTTACAGTCAATGAAGTACTTTTGAAGTGGAGTCACTGTTGTAATGTGGGAAATGCGGCAGCCAATTTGCGCACAGCAAGGTCCCACAAACTGCAACGTGATAATGACCAGATAATCTGTTTTTGTTATGTTGGTTGAGGGATAAATATTGGCCAGGACACCGGGGAGAACTCCCCTGCTCTTCTTCAAAATAGTGCTAGGGGATCTTTTACGTCCACCTGAGAGGGCAGACAGGGCCTCGGTTTAACGTCTCATCTGAAAGACTAGTCCACAATACATGGTTGATCCTTAAACTCCTCTGAAGTGGCCTAACACGCCATTCAATTGTACAAACAATTGCTACAAGAAGGGCAACTAGGGATGGGCAAAAAATGTAGCCTTGCGAGTGTAACAAATGTTTAAAAATGTGTTATGTCACGTCAACTAACACAGAAAGCAGAGATATGCACAGCAACATCTCACACAGGAAAGAGTTGAATAACTAGTTAATCTTATTTGAACTGGTAGTAGTTAAAGAGGGGATGTTGTCCAGGATGAAATAAAGGTACAAGACTATTGATTATGGTACAATAATCCTTAAGGAATCACCTTGAGTTTTATAGAATTTAAAACAGATTATTTTTTATTTATGAGATCAGTTATCTGCTTTCCAACACTCCACGCTTACATAATTTCAATGCAATCTGATAAATATTGCACCTGACATTAATTGCAGCAACTTTCATGATTATTCGTGTGAAAAATGCTATAAAATAACCATTTTTTGTATGGGTTTTATAAGATTATTGTGAAATAAGGACGTAATGATGATTAATAACCATAGTATTATAGATTAAAATGAATCAAATGCAATGAGTTTTGCATTTGGTTAAGTAAAATTGTATTTTTGTTGAATAGATTAGCCCAGTAATTCGGGTCCCAACGCGTGAGTACGCACGGGGTACTCACGCGTGGACCCGATGGAAGTGCCGGTTTCTTGCATGCACAGCGCATGCGCGGGAAAACGGCACTTCCGGTCCCCTGAAAGCAGGGGTTAAGAGGTGAAACGCGTGCGACGTATGAGGCAGCGCGTGAGCGTTGAACTTCCTTTTTTTTGACAGGTTTGTCCGTGCGTGAAGGCCTCCACTTTTTACACATTAAAAAAGCAGACGTAAGGACTTCATTTTAAAAGGTAAGTGGTCAATTAATTAAAATTAGAACATTTTTTCCACAGGTTTATTATTTTTAAATACTTTACAGTAAGGTAAGTGTATTTTTAGCTCCGATTTTTTATAAAATTATTTTTTTCAAAAATTTAAATTATTGTTTAAAATGGTTATTTAATGTTATTTATAGTTGATTTAAATAGTGTGATGTTTTTTAAAAATTTATTTTAAGGTTATGTACTGTTTTGGGCGCCCGGAGTTTTCATGAGTTTGACAAGTCTTATGTCAAACTCATGAATGGACTTTTCCTGTTGAATCCGTGTGTTAAAGGAGACACGGAATGCAGGAGTTGAGTTAACAAGTGTTTACTGAACAAAGTCTGGAGATGAACTAACTATACAAGACGCTATACAGGCTTATATATCCGAGTGGTCACTACCGGTACTACAGTACACAGGGGCTTCAAAGAAACATAGTTCCTCTTAAAGGTACATACACTACAATTCCTCCCCTTTTAGATAAATAGTACATAACATTTTAAGTAATCATTAATTAACATGTTTACAAGAACAATAATCTACACATTTGCTGAAGTTAATCAATTACAAATTCAGTCTCTCTGGAGGCTTCCTGACTCGGTCCGGATAACGCCTCGGTGGTGCAGTAGGTTTCGGTGGTGTAGTAGGTTCTTTTGGCAAGGTCGATTCGGCTTGAATGCCAGTGCCGGGTTCATCTGGTTCCAGTATCACCGGATCAGAGGTAGATATTATGGGTATCTCTGCTTCATCATTAGGCGTATAGAGTTGTGGTGTAGGTTGTCCCTTTTCGGATGACTGTATGATCTGGTCAGCATGGCGCCTTATTATGCTTTCTCCAATGTCCACGGTATACATCAGCGGTTCTAGTCATGTGCAAATAGTTCCAGGCTGCTATTTCTTGGTACAGTAGTCCCGGGCCAAAACTTGTTGACCTATCTGGAAGGTTCTAGTTGGCCTTTCATTCATGCCTTGAAATTGTCGGTTCTCTACGTGCCTTCTGATGTTTGGCTTGATCAAATCCAGCCGGCATCTTAGTCTTCTATTGAAAAACATCATGGCGGGGGTTTGGTTTGTAACCACATGTGTTGCATTCCTGTACGCAAGCAAGAAGTTATCTACCTTATGTCGTAGATTTATGTCTTCATTACCCATGGCCTTTATGGCCTTCTTGAAGGCCTGGACAAACCTTTCAGCTAATCCATTGGTGGCGGGATGTGTAGAAGTGCATTAGCGTAGAAATATATATTCACATATATTCTCTTATATTAAAATGGAGTCTGCAACTTTCAGAAGGTCAAAATGGCTTCACACGGAAACAGGCAGGTCCATATTAGGAAGCGGTGGAAGGAAAATGATATGACTGTCTTCAGCTTGCAGGCTAGGCAGTTCCACAAACAAGATAAGCATGGTAGAACAAAAGCATGATTACCGAAGGACATTTACTGTAAACATTGTATGAATGTCCAGAACCAAAATGAGAGACAAACTGTCTCCATTGTATAAGATTAGTTAACCTTATCCAAAGGTATTCCTGCATCATGACTATTGATTATCTGTTGGCTAACCATATCTTAAGACACTGAGGCTCCGCTGACCCTCTAGTCATCTTCTTGTTGACCTTAAACATTCCTTACTCATTCCTTTCTTAGATGTTTACTTTGTTATTAATTATGTCTCACTACCATGCCATGTGATAGAAGGTTTTGATCTTTGTGTATAAAAAGAGGTGTTATTGTCCATGTATTCGGAGAAGTCACGATAGCCTTTGCCTACGTGAAGCTCCCCTTGCTAGCAAGTAGATTAAATAAAGTCTGCCTTTGACGATCACTTTGTTTCACAGAGTCTTATTGAACAGTCGAAACTTCGACAGTTTCTTGGAGGTTCCACCGAGATCGCTTGCTGCCTTTCGGTAAGTCACGGACGAGGACACCATGCTCTGCTAACGACAAATCCTGAATGGCCATAAGTGAGGTTTTCTCACAGAAAAAGAAAAGGATTTCTCTTTAGATACATAGTTGGTGTAGTCTGTCACTTCCGACGGGAGCACTGCGATCTGTTAAGACTCATGTGTGTTTCGAACTTGAGTTAACTTGTGTAACCTTTTGCTTCTTTTATCTTGACATTAAAAGGAGGAGGATACTGCCGGTTCAGGTTTCAAAACTGTCGGACAAAGGGAGACAGCAGAAAGGTCGCGACCAGGTTGAGTTCCGGAATATATGTGAGTGTACTGTGAAGGGATTAGCCTGAAGGATAGACACAGAAAGAAAGAAATAAGGGTACCAGAGGGCCTGTGAAGAGACTAGCTCGAAGGATAGGCAGAGAGTGCACAGTGACGTAATCTGTGAAGGGACTACCTAGTAATCCCGAAGGACAGAAAGGCAGTTAGAGTAAGGATAAGTATAGAATAAGGATTCAGAAATAAAACACAACTGTTTTGTAAAATAACGCTTATATGCATATGTAAAATTTGTAAAGATTTAAAGGAAAACTGTTAGTGACTGAGTTGATCGACTAGGACAAGGAAGTGCCTGTCTCAAACGCGCAGCCTTAGACCGGTTGTTAAGAGGGGAAATCCCCCACGCGAAGGTCAGGACCCTGAAGTGGGCGGAGAGGCATAAAGGCACTTAGGATCGTGATACTCAGTCATTAGTTGTTAAAAGCTTGTAAAATAAAGCCTCGATCTGTAGAGCGTACCACGCAGATCGAGAAAACTGTCGGATTGTAATTTAGCTTTTGTAGAAAGCCTGCATAACTGTACTTATGTTATTTTATGTCTGAGTTCTTTTGTGTACCTGTTTGGACCTTCAAGTTGTTCCTTAGTATTTTCTTGATTGTTATTATTGTATGTTATTGTTCATCGCTGTCAGCACTTTGGTCAGCCTGTAGGGGTCGTAAGAGGGTTGAGGGTAAAACTTGCGACCCAGAACAAGTGCAGCTAGTGGAAATTGAAAACTAACTAGGATGGGAGCTGCACAAAAGAAAGGTCCCCGAAAGGGGAACCCCAGCTTTCCATATTTTTCAAAATTGTGGCCGATCATCCACAAATGATTTACCTAAATGGTCTAATTGGACCAAGAATGACAAATACCCATTCCCTATAGACGGAACCTTTAATTTAGACAGAATAACATGTCTAGAGAATTGCCTCGTAACTAGAGACCCGCAGAGAAAAAGAGAAAAAAAGGAAGTTAATTGGTCAGCCTTCTCAGATTGGAAAAAGGAAGCAGAGAGGCAACGCGAACAAAGTATAGAAGTTAGTAAACATAATAAAAAGAGGGATGAGATTAATCAGGAACAGAATAAACAACAAAAAGTTAAACAAATCAGGGTTGGCAAGGTCCACAAAATTTATCCGGAAACAGAAATACCCAAGCCCAGGTTCACACTCGCCCACAGACTAATTGGACAACTAGCAATCCCTGGGGAAAACAAAGTGGCCCAAACGAAGAGTTTGGACAAAATCCAAATTGTTCAGCATGACGTTACTTAGAGCCCACCCCAGACATTGCCCAGGAACAACAGGCTGTGGTACAATTGCCTGCAGTATCATTAAATTCTAAAGAAGAGCCATTTATAAATTTAAATATGAATGGAACACAAGTCCCATTTTTTGGTAGACACTGGAGCAACTAATTCGGTCTTGACTAAACAATATGCAGTAGGAGCACCTTGTATCAATCAGAGTGTCAAGTGTGTAGGACTTTCAGGAACAACCCAGACTATGGTATGGCCCACTCCATTGGATGTACAGATGAAAGACTTTCATGAACAGCATGCATTCTTATTATCTGAAGACGTTCCCATCAACTTATTAGGAAGAGATTTGTTGTGTAAAATGAAAGCAGTGATATCATGTATGGAAAAAGGACTGAAGGTATATGTTCCAACTGACAGATGTGGGATGTACCCATTGCAGGTCCACAATTCTCCTATTTTGTATTGTTGAACTAATCATGATGACAACCTCAGTAAACAATTACTGATGGCTGTGGGAGCATTGCAGTATGCCACAAGATCAGTATCAGAATACCAGAAGCAGTTTAATTTGGGACATTGGCATGATAAATTGCACTGTATAGCCTATTATGACAAAACGGGAGAAGATCTAGAAGTGGCAATTAATTACAAGCCCTTTCTGCATCAGAAATATTCACTTAAAATCCGAAGAATTTTAATTGGGCAAGAAGGAATAGCGTCACCAATCTTGTTGACCCAAACAGCATGGGAATTATTCAGGGTAAAAGACTCTAAGCCACACTGTACACTAGCAGTGGCGCATGAATTCAAACCTTCTGATCTAGGACAGATGGTCCTACGCCTATCAAAAGCTGCAGTTCAACAGGAGTGGAGAATAAGTCAGGGTTGGTTCAAGACCTAAGAGCAGTTAACGAGTCTGTTCTCCCTGCCTACCCGGTGGTCCCAAACCCAGCCACCATCCTGGCCAGTATACCTCCTAATGCAAGGTATTATACGGTCATTGATCTCTGCTCAGCCTTCTTCAGCATTCCTATTCACCAAGATTCCCAGTTCCTGTTTGCCTTCACGTTCAAAGGAACCCAATACACATGGACCAGGCTGCCACAAGGCTATACAGAAAGCTAAACTCTCTTTCCGCAGTGCCTCAAACATGATTTACAGAACATTGTCTTAACCGATGGGTTAACCCTCATACAGTAAGTAGACGACCTGCTAATTGCATCACCTACCCAAGAGGCATTGTGAATCAGTGACTCAGCTTATCACTAAGCCTCGTATAGACATTGTAGAAACTCCTCTGGACAATAGCGATTTTATATTTTATGTGGATGGATCAGCCCTCAGAGACGAAAAGGGCTCGCAAAAAAAGTGAATATGCCATTTCCAATGATCATTCAATTATCCAAGTATGCTGACTACCATCTTTCTTTTCAGCACAACAAGCAGAACTGTTTGCCGTTACAAGAGCATGTATTTTAGCTACAGGAAAATCAGTGAATATTTATATTGACTCTTGGTATGCATTTGGAGTCACTCATAATTATGGTCAAATTTGGAAACTTAGAGGATTCCTGACTTCATCAGGATCTACAGTTAAAAATGCTGAACAAATTGATAACCTTTTAAAGGCTCTCCAGTGTCCTAAAAAAAAAAAAATTGCTGTTATTAAATGCAAAGCACATACAAGCAATCAAGACCAGGCTTCTTTGGGCAATGATAGGGTGGATCGAGCAGCTAAGGCTGCTGCTCTTTCTGATACAGGGTCACAAGTGTCTGCATATGTTCTTAGAAATCAAGATCCAGACAATCCTCCACCCACAATTGATGACGTTTTGGCCTATCAATTACAGGCCAGTCCGGACGAAGTGTTAGCTTGGGTGAATGATTCTTGTTTTAAAACACCCGAAGGGGTATGGGTTCACCAGGATGGCCGTATGGTGGCTCCTAAATCTTTAAGTCCATGGATTGCCCGATGCGTTAACATGTTCACGCATGCGGGCAAAGGGGGGATGGCAGACTATATTAATCAAACATGGTATGCACCAGGAATTATGACAATTACAAAACAAATTAGTGAACAACGCATTACCTGCCAAACAATGAACCCAGGTAAAACGGAAAAGGTACAGGCTGCCTCCCACCCAAATCCAACAAGACCCTTTGCACATTTACAGATGGATTTTATTGAATTACTGGTATGTTTAGGATTTAAGTATGTATTAGTTATTGTAGATGTGTTTTCACGATGGATTGAAGCCTTTCCATGTAAAAAAAAATGATGCAGTTACTGTTGCAAAATGTTTGTTAAAAGAAATTGTACCACGATTTGGTATACCTGCACAACTTTCAAGTGACAATGGACTTCTACTGCAGCTATCATCCACAGTCAGCGGGACTGGTAGAAAAATATAATGGTATGCTGAAGAATAAACTTTCTAAACTTTGCAATGAAACTAGACTTAAATGGGTCGAACTATTACCCCTAGCATTGATGATAATGCGAGCAGCAACTAACAGGACAACCGGACTATCGCCACAAGAGATTGTTATGGGACGACCCCTAAGACTGCCATTTTCAGCGCCACTTACGGTTAAGCAAATGGACATCCATAAAATGGATGAGAACATGTTAAACTATTGTATTGCATTAACTAGATGTATTTCCAGCTTTCACCAGCAGGTAAAAGAGGCGCAAACGGAACCAGCGGAAGGAAGGTGCCATAACTTGGAACCAGGAGATAACGTATACGTAAAGGTCTTCAAAAGAAAGAACGGACTACAGCCACGCTTTGAAGGGCCATACCAAGTACTCCTGACAACGAACACAGCTGTTAAAAACAAGGAAAGACTGACCTGGATACATGCATCCCAATGCAAGAAAGCACCAGACGGGGGCATTTAAAAAAAAAAAGACTTGAGACGATGAAATTATTGTTCACGCTGTATGTGCTCATTGAGATGGTATACGTAAACTGTCAGAGATATATTGAAGAACCCCGAAAGAAACGAGAATTACATGTTAACACTTTTCTGTATATGGCTTACGAGCATGCTAAGGATAGTGGTAGATCTAGTTGCTGGGTCTGTGCCTATATACCCATTCACACCACAGGAGGAATCCCACTAAGATCTATTCCCTTTAATATTTCCGAAACAGCAGAATGGATCATAAGGCGAAGTAGTTCAGGCAACCCAGACAGAACCATGGATATGATTCAGTGGAGATCAGCAGGTTATAATCTGACCACCTTCCAGGGATGGTATCAACCCAATTATAACCATACAGGTATTATCCCGGGGATGGTCAAAACGGAAATGAAGTCGATATCCTTGGGCCAAAATCTAAATTTGGCACGGGGACCGACAAGAGAGACTGAAAGAATTAGTGTGAGCTATATTGTCCTAGGAAGGACAAAATGGGGGAATGTAGAAGTGCATTAGCGTAGAAATATATATTCACATATATTCTCTTATATTAAAATGGAGTCTGCAACTTTCAGAAGGTCAAAATGGCTTCACACGGAAACAGGCAGGTCCATATTAGGAAGCGGTGGAAGGAAAATGATATGACTGTCTTCAGCTTGCAGGCTAGGCAGTTCCACAAACAAGATAAGCATGGTAGAACAAAAGCATGATTACCGAAGGACATTTACTGTAAACATTGTATGAATGTCCAGAACCAAAATGAGAGACAAACTGTCTCCATTGTATAAGATTAGTTAACCTTATCCAAAGGTATTCCTGCATCATGACTATTGATTATCTGTTGGCTAACCATATCTTAAGACACTGAGGCTCCGCTGACCCTCTAGTCATCTTCTTGTTGACCTTAAACATTCCTTACTCATTCCTTTCTTAGATGTTTACTTTGTTATTAATTATGTCTCACTACCATGCCATGTGATAGAAGGTTTTGATCTTTGTGTATAAAAAGAGGTGTTATTGTCCATGTATTCGGAGAAGTCACGATAGCCTTTGCCTACGTGAAGCTCCCCTTGCTAGCAAGTAGATTAAATAAAGTCTGCCTTTGACGATCACTTTGTTTCACAGAGTCTTATTGAACAGTCGAAACTTCGACAGATGGTATGGGGCGGATGTGTAGTGCTTAACTCCATTGTTTTTTAAGAACTTCCTGAATTCTTCGGATACAAATTGCGGTCCATTATCAGAACAGATCTGTTCAGGCAGCCCATTCCTGGCAAATATGGTCCTTAATACTGTGATGGTTTTTCCCGTGGTGGTGGAGGACATCTTTATTACCTCCGGCCACTTGGAGTGTGCATCAACCGCGATTAAGAACATTGCGTCCATAAATGGACCAGCAAAGTCGATATGTATCCTTTGCCATGGAGATGAGGACCACTCCCATGGATGTAGAGGGGCTTGTGGTGGGGCGTTTTGGACCTTCTGGCATCCTAGACAGCTCTTGGTCATTTCTTCGATGTCTCCATCGATACCTGGCCACCACACAAACACTCTGGCTAAGTTCTTCATTTTCACTCCACCCAGATGCCCCTCGTGAAGTTCCTTTAGCACTTTATCCTGGAGTTTGGGTGGAATCACGACTCTGGATCCACACCTCAAGGTTCCTCGGCACACTGACAGCTGTTCTTTTCTTTGCGAGAATGCTGGCAACAGTGGTTCGCCATGTGCTGGCCATCCCTTCACCGTTAAATTGTAGACTCGTGAGAGAGTCGGGTCATTTCTCGTTTCCTTTTCAAAGATAGAATTTGTCACTGGTAAACATTCCACTATGGTGGAGTAGAACATCTCCACTGGGTCCACTGTAGGTGCCTCTTCTACCGTTGGCAACGGTAGGCATGATAAACCATCAGCATTCCCATGCTGTTTTGTTCCTTTGTATTCTATGTCATATTGGTGTGCACCGAGGAAAAGGGACCACCTCTGTAGCCTTTGCACTGTCATAATGGGAACGCCCTTTTTAGGGTTGAATATGGAGACGAGGGGTTGATGGTCAGTCAACAAGGTAAATTTTTGTCCGTGTAGGTCATGGTTGAATTTCTTCACCCCCCACACCAGGCTGAGTGCCTCCCTGTCGATTTGGGCATAGTTACGCTCAGCTGAGTTCAATGAGCGTGACGCAAAAGCTATCGGCCGCTCCGAGCCATCAGGGAATCTATGCGATAATACCGCTCCCACGCCGTAAGGGGATGCATCGCACACCAGTCTGATTGGCAGTGATGGGTTGTAATGAGCCAACACTTCCTTGGACGTGATCAAGCCTTTGCATTTATGGAAGGCACGTTTACAGTCTTCGCTCCATTTCCAAATTACTCCCGTTTATAGCAGTGCGTTAAGAGGGTGCAGAACCGTTGACAAGTTCGGTAAAAATTTATGATAGTAATTTATTAATCCCAGGAACGACCTTAATTGTGAGACATTTTCAGGCGCTGGTGCTTTTATGACTGCTTCAATTTTTTCAGGTGACTTATGTAACCCTTCTTCGTTAATGACATGGCCACAATATGATATTTGTTTCTGGAAAAATTCGCACTTGGGGCAATTTGCTCGTAGGCCCCGTTCTCTCAGCCTCATGAGCACCTGCTCCAAATTGGCAAGGTGCTCATTGTCGTTTTCTCCTGTTACAAGGATGTCGTCTAGGTAGCATTGACTCCCCGGAATCCCTTGCAGGACTTGCTCCATAGCTCTTTGCCAGATAGCTGGAGCTGATGCTACTCCGAAAACCAGTCGATTGTACTGGTACAGGCCTTTGTGTGTGTTTATCGTGAGATACTTTTTAGAGGCCTCCTCAACCTCCATCTGTAGATATGCTTGTGCCAAGTCAATTTTGGTGAAACGTTTCCCTCCGGATAGTGAGGCGAAAATATCTTCTATCCTCGGAAGAGGATACTGTACCGTGTGAAGAACCGGGTTTACAATCACCTTGAAGTCCCCACAGATGCGAATTTTCCTCTGTTCTTCAGATTTATCATTATTCAGCATTTTCTTCATGACCGGGACGATGGGTGTTGCCCACTCACTCCAATCTACCTTGGATAACACGCCGGCTTTTTCCAAATTCTCCAGCTCTGCCTCGACTGCTGCACGAATTGCGTATGGCACCGGCCTTGCCTTAAAAAACTTGGGAATTGCCGCATCTTCCACTTTTATTGAGGCGGTGGCGCCTTTCAGGGTTCCTAGTTCCTGTTGAAACACTTCTTTGGCGTTAGCCAAGATGTCTTTTAATCGTCCAGGTATGACGTCATCATCATTTTTTTTCTTACTGGTCACCGTCAGTGCCTGAATGGAGTGCCAGTCTAAATGCATCTTTCTGCTCCATTCACATCCCAACAACGGTGGACCACCATCTTGCAGAACGTATAAATACAACTCTGTATTTCCTTGCCGTTGTATACAACAGGCACCCTTATTTTCCCTCTGGGGTATACTTTCTGCCCCGTATATGTCTTCAAGATAATGGATGTGTCTTTCAAAGGTATATGCGGAAATAGCCGCTCGTAATCCTGTCGACTTATGACGGTCAGAGCTGATCCTGTATCTAGCTCCATTTTAACTGGGGACCCCGCTATCGTGAGGGTAACCCAAATGGTCTGGTAATCTTCTTTGGCAATTACATTATGTAATTTGAGACAGCTTAGTATCTTGTTTCCGGAGTCGCTATCGCTCTTCTGGTCTTCGGAGCTACTGTCCGTCATCATTTGTACCTTTCTGTACTTTTCCTTGTTGACCTTTTTACTGTCAGTGGATTTTTTTCCAGATCGGCATACACGTGCAATGTGTCCCATCTTTCCGCATTGCCTGCATGCTTTGTCCTTGAACCAGCAGTCCCTCTGGTCATGGGTGGATCTGCCGCAGCGATAACATCTCTCGAAACCCCGTGTCATTTCATGGGTGCCGAAGTCCTGTGGCTTTTGCTGTATCTCTGCAGCTCCTCTTGCTGCTGCTTCGTATGATACAGCCACACTGAAAGCCTTGTCCAGTGTCAAATCTTTCTCAGAAAGTAGTCTTTTCTGTGTTCCTTCGCTTAGGAGACCGCAGACGAATTTGTCTCGTAGAGAATCTGCCAGTCCTGCCCCGAATTGGCAGTGCTTTGACAGCTTTCGTAATTCGGTGAGGTAATCAGCGTTACTTTCATTCTTGTGCTGATTCCGCCTGAAGAATTTGAATCGTTCCGCTATCAGCAGCGGTGTTGGGTTTAAGTGCTCCTGTAGGGTATCAACAATCTCCTTAAAATTCTTGTCCATCGGTTTGGCTGGAGTGATCAAGTTTCGTAACAGCCCGTATGTCCTTGCGCCCATCAGATTTAGAAGTGCCGATGCCTTTTTATCATCCACTACTTCATTCACCTTGCAATATACCTCCACTCTTTCCACATATGTGGTCCAATCCTTTATATCACTATCGAAAGCAGTAATATTGCCAGTCTTAGGCATCCTGAAAATCAAAAATGGCGCCTCCCGCGCTTTTCCTTCTTCCCTGCCGAGTCAAGATGGCGCCTCCGGCACTTTCCCGCCGCTGCCGCTGCTGCCAACGCTGTTCTCCACGGTTCCCGTTGCGACCTGCAGCTTTTCGCGGTATTTCAATTTTTTAATTTTTTTATTTACACATATATTTTAAACAGTTTCTCCGTCACTTGGAGAATCGTTCCCGTCGGACCCTCTGGGACTTTCCCCTCCCTCTGCTCGGTCCGAACGCCGACCTGCTTTGCAGCGCCGGCCGTGTCCTGAGTCCTCCACCCTTTGTCTCTGTTTGCTTCTGCTTTCCGACTCGCTGACCGGCCCCGCTGCAGATCCACCCAATCGAGCCCCAGCCCGCCACCCAGGAAGGATCAGTGCACTACCTGCCACCAGCCTGTTTAGCTGGTGAAACCACAGTTTTTTTTTCTTTGACTTTTGTCTGAGGAATCGATCTCCTTGAGGTGCTGCCGAATTGCAGGTAAGTTCGTTTCTAACTCATTGCCACTGTTGAATCCGTGTGTTAAAGGAGACACGGAATGCAGGAGTTGAGTTAACAAGTGTTTACTGAACAAAGTCTGGAGGTGAACTAACTATACAAGACGCTATACAGGCTTATATACCTGAGTGGTCACTACCGGTACTACAGTACACAGGGGCTGCAAAAAAACATAGTTCCTCTTAAAGGTACATACACTACATTTCCCTCCTCCGATTGGTTGCCCAGTGCTCACGTGATCCCAGACACATCGCACTAAGTACGCCGCTGGATCACACAAGCACAGCGCGCCGGGAGCTGGACCGGGCCACAGACAGGAAGTCCACGCAGGCCCAGGCCTCAACTGTTGGCATGCTATGTAAGTGTAGGTCGGGGGCTTGCACCCGCGGGAAGCCCCCGACACAAATTCCTGGGCCAAGATTGGAACAAGATCATTTTGTACATATTAAACAAAACACTGCAAATAACCAGCTCTTTTATAATGATGATGAAAATAGTTTCAATTATCATTGCGTTGCAGTCGTATTTTAACAGCTTAGCTGTTTGCCATTAGTATCGTGTTTCAGCTATATTACACTATCTTTTACATTCTTGAATAGGGAATAGACCCGAGGGGCTGAAAGGCCTACTCCTGTCCCTATGGGGGTGATTTTGTGAATGGAGGCGAGACTGCTGCTTGTCGGGTTTCAGACTCGCCTCCATCGAGTTGTGGCCAACCCGTGCTATTTTCCCTTGATTGACCTTGTTAAGCCCGCCCAGCGGGCTTAGCAGGCCAATTAAGGGAAAGTCGGTTGTAGAGCACGCCAATGTATGACGTGTCACCTGTCAAAAATTTTTGCATACACGACCTCATCAAGCTTCTTTCTTTTACAGAATTGAGATGTTTGTTGCGTCTGAAAATGCAACGGACATCTCTGATCTGCAACACGGAGGTGCGAGACTCTCCGTATAGAAACCGACTGAAGCCTGCAGGAAGAAACAAAGGTAAGTACACTTTTACTAACACTTTGCACTTACCTCAGATACTCACCGTTACACTCTTGCACCCATCACTTACCTTCACACCACACATTTGCACCTGCTCCCCCCCCCCGACCCTTGCAGACCCAGTACTCGCCTCGCTGAGCTGGTGTGTTTTGGAGCCTTCGGGAAGCCCACCCTTGTGAGGGCAAAAAGGGGATAATCCTATTTTCTGCCTGTTAACTACCTGTTAACAGGCTTTAATCCCTTCCCACCTCCAAGGAGATGGGACCCGGCGTGGGACGGCAACCCACCTCCTGGGAAGATGGCAAGAGGCGGGTTGGGGGCGAGTTTGCCACCCGCCCCCAAATTCTGCCATTTTCCCAGCAGTCCCGCCTCCATGGGGCTGGGAAAAAAGAGGGAGACTTATGCAACTTGAGGCATACAATATCATCAAATCAAATCTTATTCCAAGTTTTCAAGATGGAGATGATATTTTCCATAAATGATTCATTAGATTTATCCGGATGTTTGGATTGGCATCTGGTCAACACAAGTGGGACAAAAATGGATGGGCCAGCCGTGTCACTAAGAGAATTTTCTCGTGTTAATCCTGCTGATAGCACAGACTATGACGTTGTAAAAGGTGCTATTCTTGGGGCTTATATTAAAGCAGGAAGCAACACATAGAGATTTAAGATGAAGGAAACTTAGGAGTCTTTGTGGACTTGAAGCTCAACATGTCCAACCATTGCAGAGCAACAGTCAACAAAGATTGTTGAAATACATAGCTAAAAAACAGAGGAAGTCCTGATCAAACGTTAGTCCTGTTCTGGTCAGACCACACCTTGAGCATTGTGTCCAGTTGTGGTCACCAAGACACAAGGGAGATTTTCAAACACTGGAGGGAGTGCCGAGAAGAGCCAGAAAGCTGATCCCAAGAGTAAAAGGTTTGGGTTATGAGGTCGAGGGAACATAACCTTAAAATCAGAGCCAAGCCATTCAGGAGAGAATTTAGGAAAGCAAAGGGTGGTAGAAGTGTGGAAATCCCTCCCAAGAAAAAGCAGCAGATGTTAGCTCAATTAATAATTTTAAATCTGAGATTGATGGATTTTTGTTAGGCAAGAGTATAAAAGGGTATGGAGCCAAGGCAGGTGGATGGAGTTAAGATACAGATCAGCCATGAACTCATTGAATGGCGGAACAGACTCGAGGGACTAAATCACAGAATCACAGAAACCCCACAGTGCAGATAGAGGCCATTTTGGCCCATTGAGCCTGCACCGACACATATCCCACCCGATCCCTGTAACCGCTACACCAACACATATCCCACCCTATCCCCGTAACCCCACGTATTTAATCTAAATGGTCTACTCCTGTTCCTATGCTCCTTAATCTTCTAGATTCAAGCGAATACAAGCCTAGTCTATACAACCTGGCCTCATAAGTTAACCCTTTTAGCCCTGGTATCATTCTGGTGAATCTGCACTGCACCCCATCCAAGGCCAGTATATCCTTCCTGAGGTGTGTTCCCTGAGCTGAACGCAGTACTCTAAATGGGGTCTGTACAGATATAACATAACTTCCACCCCTTTGTATTCTAGCCCTCTTGAGATAAAGGCCAACAGTCTATTAGCCTATTCAATTATAATTTGTACCTCTGCACTAGTTTTTAGTGACCTCTGTACTTGGAGCCCCAAATAGTCAGCACGGATTTGTTAAGGGAAGGTCGTGTCTGACAAACTTGCTTGAATTTTTTGAGGAGGTAACAAGGAGGGTAGATGAGTGTAAGGGGTTTACTCTCTCTCTCTCTCTCTCTCTCTCTCTCTCTCTCGAGAGAGAGAGAGAGAGAGAGAGAGAGAGATTCGCAGATCGCAGAGGTTACTCTCTCTCAGAGGCCTCTCTCTCTCTTTTGCACAGAAAAACCTTGAGTGGTTCGACCCACTCACCCCTTAGATTCTAGACACTGGACTTAGGTGCAGGAACTACAATGTAGAGAATACTCTTATAGACCAGGTTTAATGAAACGAAATGATATTTTATTGCATAAGGAAAAACAAATCAAATGCAAGCAAATAAGAGGGTACATGGGAGGGAAAAACAAATCATAACAATACAGTACTAACTAAAAAGGATACAGGCATATTATACCTTACAAAGATCATCATAAAATGGGGAAACACACGGAACATCGAGGGACAACAACTCATGTTAATTATACCCAAAATGACCACCCCCTTAAACCTATCTAGATCCGATTATGAAGGGCCAGAAACATGCTCACCAATCCAGTTGGAAAAGTATAGAGTTTTGAAACAGGTCTGTGTTTTGATCCCCTCAGGCGTCCTGTTTCCTCGTGGTCATTGGAGCCACAGCGGGCTGCGCCACACCTCACTCTCTTTCTCAAGGTGAAGGTCACGGACAGGCTGGACACTGATGGGCCTGGATGTCGGCGGAGATCATCTGTTTGACCATGGTTGGAAGCCCCTAGCAGGCTTTCATATAGGTTTCTTCAGTAGTTTTTCTACCTCCCATTTCATCAATGGCCCGGGGTTGGTCGATGATCTCCCGATGTTTTACCCCGGGGCGGGACGCCGGCTCGAACCATCTTCTTCTCCGAACTCCAGCTGCTATCGAAGGTAACAGCTATTACCGAAGATCCCACGATGATGATGAAGAAAAAGAACCTCTCTCTTCCCAATATCTAAGATGAAGCTCCTCCGTCTTTCTTTTTTTGCTACCCCCGGTGTCTCCCAATTATACTTCTCAGCAGAAGCCCTTATCTTGTGCCAAATCAGGTTAGTCTTTTGTTTTAAATTTTGGCAGGCTGGTTGCACAACGGGATAGTTATTATATTTTAAGCTGTTCTTGGATGGCCGGTAACGGGCCATCTCTGGTCTGGAATGACCTTCATTGTTTTTAATGTCTTCTTGATGTCTTTAACGGGTCCGTGATGCATTCTTTATGAATATGGAACTGTTCCCCTTTGTCTGGGTAAACATTTAGATGGCCTTTATCTACAGGCCGATCTTGACTGGATCTGCATCCAATCTTTATGTATGTGTGGGTGTCTGGTTTCGTTCTCTCAGAAACGGCTTCCAGAACCTACTGTGGGTTGAATCCACAAAGCTGTCTGGGGACTGCAGGAACCATTTTAATGTGTCCCAATAAGTTGGTCATGGAGTCTGGCAGCCATTTTGAATGCCCCTTTTTCCTGGGCTTCTTATAAAGCAGTTTTTAAAATCATGTCCTCTTCTGCCATTCGACCCTTATTAATACAATATAAATTTTGCGAATCTTACAGTCCCCCCTGATGATACTATAACTTGCTTGAAGTATCATAATTCTGGGTGAGCAAAATTTTCTGACCTTCCACAATCAAACCATCCCCTGTATTTACCTATCTGTGATCCCACGACACATGCATTTCCCATTTCAGAAAAACTACAGTGTACATAAAGCATCTATAGATGGCAATACATTGGGTTTAAAAAGTTTGAAACACATTCTCCCAGGTGTGGAGGGGGGCCTAATAACCCTACACCACCTGGTTCAAACACCTTATTATCTTTAATAATCACAACTTACTTAATATACTTCAACAATAAAGAGAAAAATACAAAAAATCACCACAAATATTATCAAATAGAGGAGGGAGGGAAACTTTAACTAAATGCTCCCTCCATTCTCCCCTGTTCTCATACCTCTGTGAATGTTTTACCTTTTTACAGTGTACAAACAGTAAATAAATCACAATAAAAATCTGACACACTACTAGGATATGAGAGGCTATCCTAATCCAAGAAGGGACTTCTATATTAGTGAACAGGTTCCACCACGGTGGGGTCACTATATCCAATATGTCTGCCCCTACTTCTAAGGTCTACTGCTCCAGTGTGTAAAAATGTTTCTGTGTAAAAATGTTTCTGTGAAACGACAATGGCCTTTAATATCTTGGTGAGGTGTTCAGGGAGAGGGGGAATGATATATCCAAAATGTGCAACAAATCGTTGTAGGTCGGTGAAATTCTCTTTGACAGTGATATGAACAGTGGAAGGTTCAGGAATGGGGACAATTCGCTCTTGGGCCACTTGAACTTCTGCCTTGGGTTTGAAGCAGAAACTGCTGTCACTCACCGGACACCAGCCGTGCTGTCCATGTTGGTAGTGGGGCGCTGCAGTGGTGACACAGTATGTCCCACCTCCTATATATGCCACCTGCGGGGGCACATGGCCTTGTGCCATTGCCTCCATGGTGCAATTTATAGGCTTCGCGCCAGCAGTTCTGAACCCGCACTGTAGTTTCAAATAGGCATTCAAGTGCTGGGGACACAGGATGATGTGTGCTCCCCGGCTCCGGCACCCCGAGAGGTCGGTACCCATCATTGCATGCTCCCATCGAATGACGTAAGGTGGGACCGCTGTGTAGCGAATGTGTGCACCCCCCTGAATGACTCCAATGTTCTCCACCCTGTATACTGGGGCAGGTTTAGCTGTCTTACCCATAACCGGCATTCTTATCACTATACCCATAATGGTGTGATTAGACCGTCCACAGTCCACTGGGACTGGGTAGCCCTCTGAAGCTAGTCTGAGCTGGCACGGACTCAATGCGTTCTCAAAAGGGTGGAGGGCTGCAAGGTGCTTGTTGCTGATCCAGGAGGGGACTAAACTTTGTTTTAAATCCTCCAGATTACTGCGGCCCTCGCCCAGTAGCCACGCCCCGTACAGCACACAAGCTTCGCTCTGCGCAGCCTGATCAGACGCATTCCGATCCTCCCTGATGAGAGCATTTACCGCTTTAGCGTGTTTCTCCAGCTCAGCTATTATTTCCTTTAAGTGTAGTGTCATGGCCTGGTCCTCATGTAACTCAGAACCCTCTACCTTATTCTCATCAGTCAGTATCTTTCCTAACTGTGTTTTTAAACCATTGATCTGGGTCTGCAGCTCCACGTCATCCAGTGTGTTAATGACGGAAGTCCCTGTGTTAAAAGCTGTGAAAATATCATTTACTACACCCCTTCTTTGTCTCCCTATCCTGTCCAAGACCTCATGTGGTGTGGTGTACAATTCGGCTCTGTCGACATCGGCAAAGTCGAATTCATAAAATTGTCTGAACATGTTTGTTAACAGGACCTGGTACAATTGCTTCGTTTCCTTGGGGCACCACTCTGGCAATCGCACCTCGGTGAGGTTTAAAATCGCCGAAGCTACCGCGTAGTGCACCCCTTGGTACAGCACCTGACCTGTGGGCACTAACACCAATCCATTCCCGGGTCCCTTGGTAGTGGTGGGGCACCCTTCCTTGCGGGTTTTGGCCACCGGAATTGTGGGCAGGGGCTTGCGTGGGCGGGTAATGAGCTCGGTGGCATTTACTGGGATCTGAGAATATGGGACTCCGCACGCCCATGTGCTGACGTCCCATCTCATCCCTTGTCCACCATCCTGCCACTGCCTTTGGAAAAAGATGGAGGCGCCTGTGGGGCAAGCGTGTTCTGAACCCCACATACAGATGTAAATCCCTTCATCTGGTTCCCACCATTTGTCCCAACAGACGCTCAATCCCCCATGAGTCCCCGTAATAGTCCGATGGGTATTGTTACCCAGTCTCTCCCACTCGACCGTGGAGTTCTTCATGGTTTTACTCAGCTTCCTGAGCCACCACCAATGGTCCAAAGGAACATGTCCGGAACACACAAGGCAAGTCCTTTTCCCAACGGTGACGCTGGCTCTGGGCGCGATGATCCTTACTCGAGGGCTCGTCAAAAAGGCTTCCTGGTAATTAAAACCGAACTGACTGGAGTATTCCGTAGAGTTCGACCCCAGCCATCCTGGCCACCTTCCTTCGTGGAAGTAGTTGGCAGTCTCCTCGACCTCCCGGGTGCCCGTCCCATCGGTTGCAGTGGGGGCTGTGTCTCCCGAGCACCCGTAGATCGTGGAGTCCTTAGTGCGGCCCCGGTAGGACACGCCATACCCGATCACCACGAACGCGATGAGAATCCTTCTCATCTTTCTGGTTCCTGTAACAAAATTAAACGATATAGCCAGGCTCCCGAGAGGTTCTGGCTTAGGTGAAGGCATGATCGGGTCTTTCGACCTCGATCCAAAACAACACACATACTGGGCAGGTTCCAAAACTACTTGCAACACTAATCACTTTAATATACACACCTTAACTTAATTAAACTTAAACTTAACTAAATTATGTACAGCGCCGCCCGTCCCCGAGCGGCTTGCCTAATCCCTGTTTGGACTGCAGCTCACCGCTCCCTGTGGCGGGGCTGTAGTCACCTGTGGCTTGGGTTCCCTGCAGCCTTTTGCTGTCGGTTGGGGACTGCGTTCTGCTGGGGATTTCCCAAGTCTGCGTTTACTGAAGTGGGAGCCCTCACAGCCCGTGGCATCTCCATGACTGCCGGCTTCGGCTCCCTTCCCTCAGGCTCCACTCCTTTGGGATTTGGGCCTGTGGCAGACGACTCCTCCTCACCTGTCCTTACAGGTGGAGGATCTCCGCCCCCAATCTCTACCTCCCCTAAGCTTGAGTCGAGGGCGGGATCTCCGTCCTCCGACTCCACCTCCTCCAGAATCGTGTCGAGGGCGGGGCCTTGCTGTTCGGGCTCCCCCTCCTGTTCGGGTTTCCCCCTCGATGGCGTTCGGATAAGGGGGAGGGCCTTGATCTTCGGCCTCCTCCTCGTCTGAGTCCCAGGCCATAGGGGAAACCTCCCAGGTGGGCGGGACAGTTTCTCCCTCCAGACAGGCTGCGGTTCCAGCCTGTGTGGTCTGTGACTTATTGCACGCCTCAGGCTGAGGATTTTCACCCTCAGACCTTGCTTCAGTTGCTGGCTCTTTTGCACCCGGCTTAAACAGTTTGCACCGCTTGATGTGAAACAATTTATTGCGTCGGGGTACCTTCGCTACGCGGTTGGTGGGGACCGGTGGATCTTGCACTGATTCCTGTCTATCCTGGTCTGTGTCTCTCTCGCCAGCGCGGAGGGTCAGGCCCAAGAATTTTACTTCCCGCCGGCCGACCAGTGCTTTCGTTGGGTGGACCTTGGCATCCTCTATCCCTTTCACACTCGTACCCGTTCCCCAGAGACAGTGATTTCTCAGGTGCACGAGGATCCCGTGGGCTACCAAGAAATCAGACCCAAGTACTCCCGTTCCACCCCCCACCTCCCACTTCATTAGTGTACACTTCCACATGGTGCGGAGTGGTCCTAAATGAATGGAGAGGGGAATGGAATGTGCGCCAGCCCGTTCTTCGCTCGTGAAGCCCGACAGAAGGTATGGAACCCCGGTGGACAGAGGTGAGGCGGTGGGGTTATCTGCGTGGATAATGGTGCACGATGCCCCTGTATCCTACAAATAGGTCCCTGTTACCTCCTCCACCTCCATCTCCACGAGGGGTCACCTCCATACATCATATCGCAGTGCACACAGGTAGACGGGCTGCGCCGGCTCTAGTCATTTGGGCACAGGGGTCGGGGTTTTGGGAACGACAAGACCAGTGGTGACGGCTATCTTCCCCTGCGCGATCATAAGGGACCGCATTGTCTCTATGATCGATTCTATCGCAGCGGGATCCATAGCGGCACCGGCTCCCATAGCTGGGACAGGAGCTGTGGCTTGTGTTTGGGCTGGTGCTGGGGCGGCGGTCTGGGCTTGGGTTTGGGCTGCGGGAGGTTTCCCTTTATTATCCTTCCATGGATTTTTACAGTCCTTGCGCCAATGTCCATCCTTCCCACACCCGTAGCAATTGAGCTTGGCTTGGGCAGGGCGATGCCCCTCCTGACGCCACTCCTTCTTACTTGGGGCTGCGGGTTTTGCCTCATGCACTTTTCCCTTAGAGGGAGGTGTCTCCTGACCTCTACAATTCTTGTATGCTACGGTGAGCTGGCGGAGCACCGTCTCCTCCGTGACGCCGGGACCTTGGGGGTCAAACCAAGATCTGGCTAGGGCCTGTATCTGTGGCAAGCTGTTGGCAACCAAGCAATGGAGCCAATGAACCCGCTGTTCGGCGCTCATTGCAGCCCGTTCAGGCACACCCGGACAACTGCGTCAATACACTGGCCACAGCCTTTCTGCGAAATCCCGTGGGGGTTCTCCATCTAGCTGCACAGTCCCTTCCACCCGTTAGAACGGATTACCATCGTCCACTCCCATAACTTCTAAGACCTTATCCCTGAGATCCGTATACCCTTTCCGCCCCCTCTTACTCTCGACTGAGAGGCACTGAAGGATTGTGCTATCCAGGGAGAAGAGCAGCATCTTCGCCCGTTCAAGATCATCGCAATCATTGATGGCGGCTGTCTCCTCTATCTCCCTGAAATGGACTGAGGGATCTCCCTTTACTGTGAGTCTTGGGAGGTGGCTCACCATGGATCTTAGTTGTGGGGCAGCGTAGGGCACCACGAGCTGGTTCATGTGGGGTCCGGGATCACCATTGTCCTCGTTGGGACCGAACATCTGGTGCCGAGCAGGACACATTGGTGCCAGCTCCGGCTTTGCTACCAGGGGCTGTTCCTCCTCCTGTACCATCTCGGCTACCTCCTGTTTTACCACCCCCGCTGGTTCCTGCCAAGCCTCGCTATAGCTCGGCGGGGCTGAGGGTTCAGTGGCTGGTGCAATAACTACCTCGCAAGGAACCGAATGTTTGGATTCCTGCAAAAAGTCAATCTGACTTGCTTTTGGGCTTACGAGGCATACCATGCCTTTTGCCTTAACCAGGGCCGTTCTCAGGTCCTCTATGGTCTTTTGGCAGGGGCCGTGGTCTGTGCTCTCAAACCCATGTTCAAGGGATAGCTTGTAAGCTGCCTTGACTTCCACTACTCTCTCCTCCTGCGCTCTTAGCTGTTGTGCGAGGCGGGCGTTTTCCTCCCGTATTCTCGCTTCATTGATCTTTGCCTCAGTAACCTGGCATTCCAGATACTCTATTTTAGCCTGATGTTGGCTGGCTACAACTTGGCGTTCCTGATTCAATGCGTGAAGCGCTGTGATGAGTTTATCCCCACCCATGGCCTTTTCCTCTATCTCTGCTGCCTGGGTTGTGATCCTGGCTGCCTGTGCTGCAACGACTCTGTCCAGAATCTGGACTTGTTTCTTGAGATTTACCTTGCCAAAGATATAATCCGCTATCCTCTCATCCATAACATTTCGCCCATTCAAACCTGGGTCAAAACCATTGCAATCCTGCTGCCAGTGTCCTGCCACGGTCGCCATTTTCTGTAAGGGGTTTACTCTCTCTCTCTCTCTCTCTCTCTCTCTCTCTCTCTCTCTCTCTCTCGAGAGAGAGAGAGAGAGAGAGATTCGCAGATCGCAGAGGTTACTCTCTCTCAAAGGCTTCTCTCTCTCTCTCTCTCTCTTTTGCACAGAAAAACCTTGAGTGGTTCGACCCACTCACCCCTTAGATTCTAGACACTGGACTTAGGTGCAGGAACTACAATGTAGAGAATACTCTTATAGACCAGGTTTAATGAAACTGCAGGAACCATTTTAAAGTGTCCCAATAAGTTGGTCATGGGGTCTGGTGGCCATTTTGAATGCCCCTTTTTCCTGGGCTTCTTATAAAACAGTTTTTAAAATCATGGCCTCTTCTGCCATTCGACCCTTATTAATACAATATCAATTTTGCGAATCTTACATGATGGTAGTGCATTTGATGTAGTGTATATGGACTTTAGCAAGGCTTTTGACAAGGTTCCACATGGCAGACTGGTCACAAAGTTAAAAGCAAATGGGATCCAGGGCAAAGTGTCAAGTTGGATTCAAAACTGGCTCGGCGACAGGAAGCAGCGTGTAATGGTTGATGGGTGTTTTTGTGACTGGAAGGCTGTTTCCAGTGGGGTTCCGCAGGGCTCAGTACTAGGTCCCTTGCTTTTTATGGTACATATCAATGATCTTGACTTGTATATAGAGGGTATGATTGCGAAGTTTGCAGATGATACTAAAATCGGCTGTGTGGTTGATACTGAAGAAGGAAGCTGTAGACTGCAGGAAGATATCAATAAATTGGTCAGGTGGGCAGAACAGTGGCAAATGGAATTCAATCAGGAGAAGTGTGAGGTAATGCATTTGGGGAGGGCTAACAAGGAAAGAGAATACATATTAAATGGTAGGACACTGAGTAGCGTAGAGGAACAAAGGGACCTTGGAGTGCATGTCCACAGATCCCTGAAGATAGCAGGCCAGGTAGATAAGGTGGTTAAGAAGGCATACGGAATGCTTTCCTTTATTAGCCGTGGTATAGAATACAAGAACAGGGAGGTTATGCTTCAACTGTATTAAACACTAGTTAGGCCTCAGCTAGAGTACTGCGTGCAGTTCTGGTCACCACATTATAGGAAAGATGTGACTGCACTAGAGAGGGTACAGAGGAGATTTACATGGATATTGCCTGGAGTAGAAAATCTTAGCTAAGAGGAACGACTGGATAGGCTGGGTCTGTTTTCCTTGGAACAGAGGAGGCTGAGGGGAGACCTAATTGAGGTGTATATAATTATGAGGGGCATAGATAAAGTGGATAGAAAGGACCTATTTCCCTTAGCAGAGGGGTCAAAAACCAGGGGGCACAGATTAAATTAATTGGGGGAAGGTTTAGAGGGGATTTGAGGGAAAATTTCTTCATCCAGAGGGTTGTGGGAGTCTGGAACTCACTGCCTGAAAGGGTGGTAGAGGCAGGAACCCTAACCACATTTTAAAAGTACTTGGATGTACACTTGGGATGCTCTAACCTGCAGGGCTATGGACCAAGAGATGGGAAGTAGGATTAAGCTGGATAACTCTTTGTTGGCCGGCGCGGACACGATGGGCCGAAATGGCCTCCTTCTGTGCTGTAACTTTCTATGATTCTATGATTCTTTGATCTCTCTGCTCATCCACAGTTCTTAGCTTTTCAATTCTCTTGTGACCTTGTTAACATTAAAGAGCTACAAGCGTACGACGATGCTCTTTCTCCTGCTGGTCTGTGTGTTCCTCAATGGCCCTGAAATTAGGATCGGGAGCTTGCCGCGCGTGCAAGCCCCCGATGTGCACTTACCCGGCGCGCTGACATTTCAATCCTGGCCCGCATTGCATTTCCTCTCACTGGCCCGCTTGAGGTCCTGCCGCGCTGTGCGTGCGTGACCCAGCGGTGTACTTAGTGCGATGAGCCGGCTGGGATCATGTGAGCACAGGGCAACCAATGGGAGGTTGCAAAAGTTCATTCATGAGTTTGATAGTGAGAGCTGTCAAACTCATGAAAACTCCTGGCCCCAAAACACTACTTAAACTAGAAAGAAAATTAAAAAAAACATTGCACTACTTAAATGAACCATAAATAACTGTAAAAAACTATTTTAAACAATAATTTTAATATTTGAAAAAAATTATTATATAAAAAACGGGGCTAAAACTAAACTTACCTTACTGTAAATTCTTTAAAAATAATAAACCTGTGGAAAAAATTGTTATAAATTGTATTAATAGACCACTTACCTGTAAAACTAAGTACTTACGTGTGGTTTTTCAATGCGTAAAAACCGGAGGCCTTTACACATGCGCAACTCTCTAAAAATAAAGGAAATCCAAGTCGCACGCGCTGCCTGTGCAGTCGCACGCGTTCAGAGGAGAGGAAATGCCAGTTTTCCCCGCATGCGCTGTGCATGCTGAAAACCGGCAATTCCTCCGGGCACACGCGTGAGTACCCCGTCCGTACTCACGCGTTGGGAGAGGAATTACTGCGCCAATATATAACAGGAGTGCAGCTGCTGTCAAAATACATCGCCAGCTACAGGACGATGTCTGTATTGAACTCCCAGCATGGCCCAAAGGAATCTACCCGCAACCTGAAGAAACCTTAGCGAGTGTGTGAACATTTTAGCCAGTTATATTCTCATTTTCGTACAAGAGAGAGACAGAGACGCACAGCCACGCATACACAGAGACACATACACACCGAGATAGACACACAGCTGCACCATCACCTCCCTGCACTACCCACCCACCCCACACATAAGAACATAAGAAATAGGAGCAGGAGCAGGCCATTCGGCCCTTCGAGCCTGCTCCGCCATTCAATGAGATCATGGCTGATCTTCTGCCTCAACTCCATTCGCCGGCCCTATCGCCATATCCCTTGATGCCCTTACTAGTCAGAAATCTATCGACTTCTGTTTTGAATATACCCAATGACTGAGCCTCCACAGCCCTCTGGGGTAGAGAATTCCAAAGATTCACCACCCTCTGTGTGAAGAAATTTCTTCTCATCTCAGTCCTGAAAGGCCTACCTTTATCCTGATGCTGTAGCCTCTGGTTCTAGACTCCCCAGCCAAGGGAAACATTCTCCAAGCATCCACCCTAAATGTACAGAGACACACACACAAAGAGGGTGAAAGAAATACACAAGGAGACACTCTCACACACTCGCAGATGTTCTCATCAGCTAAATCCAAAGGGTTATAACGGGAAGAAAACTGGCATATGGAGATTAATCAGCGTTCTTGATTGGAATTCTGTTAAGAGCGCGCTTTCAAAATCTTTACGCACTTAGTCCAATCAACTATTCAAGATGTTCAGTGAGTCATTGCCAGCAACAATGCCACATATCCTCATTTACAAGAGGAAGTTTTAAAGCCTATTTCCATCGCTCTATTTCTGTGCATCCTGCCAACAGCAGGAGATCCAGTGTGTCTCTTTAGTACTTATTCCTTTCCCTTGGCGGGCTCTATCCTTGAGACAGGTTGGCAGTGCTCAGATGCGCTGGCAACCATGTTCCAAATACATAGTTTGACATCTTCTGCCAAAAGCACTGAGCACTACCACATCCACATACAGGAAACTTTCGTTTAACCAGAGGTTAAATGTCCGGAAAGCTCTATCTACCGGCAAAATTCAGGAGCCGTTTCCTATAAGTTTTTTTACTTCTCGTTGCTTTTTTTTTCCAGTCAGGCTCTGCAAGGTCCAGCTGAAGCTGTTGCTTAGCTACAGAGACGCTTTTAAGCTGCGGCTGACTGTTTTGAAGCTGTTGCTAAGCAGCAGGGTTTGTTGATTCACATGGAGCTCAAAAGCTCCGTATGTTTTAACATTAGCGCTGGTTTCTACGGCGGTTTTGATGGTACGGCACCAGCTCGGTCCCATCAGTGCCGGATACCAGAAAGTTTCCTGTACCAGCATCCGAAGTAATGCCCACACACTCAAAGAGGCACCTTGAGCCGTAGCTTTTAAACAACACGTAATCGAACCAACCTGGAAATAGCTGGATGTATACAAACATACTGAGTTTTGATGCATTTTACAAGAACTGGTCAGATTTCAAATAATTGAGATAACTTTAATTCAGATTTTGCTGTTGCATTTGCAAAATAAAATGGATTGGAGTTCTCAACATGTGCTTTGGATATCAAACAGATGAACTTTTGATACAGGGAATGAGTCCAAATCATTACTGTCATCCCTGCTATATATATATGTACATAAACAAGCCTGTGCGATTAATTAGTTTCTCCCGCTTTCAGTTCCCACCACCATCTGTCATAGCCAGGATGCATTTTTCATTGAAAAAATATTAAGAAATGTGTCAATTTGCCAAACCAGAGACAGGTTGGAAAACTGAAGTTCAAGACCGACAATTGTTTAGCGTATTCTCGATTTATGGACAGCCACTATTGGTAATCAATGACACTGCAGTTACACAAACAAGCTACAGTTATTGTCACAAAATCAGCGATTCTCACCTTATCAATAAGATTAATAGCACCACTCAAAAAAAAAAGATACACACACGCAGTTCCAACACAAAACTCGGAAATGCAGTAAACAGGACATAGACAGACTGGTGAAATTGGCAGACACATGGCAGATGAAATTCAACACAGGTAAGTGTGAAGTGGTTTGTTTTTGTGTGAAGAATGAGAAGAGGTAATGGGGCTGAAATTCCATTGCGCTGGGTACTCACCCGTGGGGCCAACGGAGGTGCCGGTTTCACGCATGCACTGCGCATGCGCTGGAAACCGGAACTTCCGTTCGCTGAAGAAACGGGTTCGCAGGTCAAACGCCTGCGCTGGAGAGGCAGCGCGTACGCATCGAACTTCCGTTTTTTTCTCCGTTTTTTCAGTGTGGGTAAGTCTCCAGCAGCTGCGCCTGGAAAAGCAGGTGCAAGGCCTGCTTTTAACAAGGTAAGAGGTGAAGTAAGTAAAATTAAAACATTTTTTCCACAGGTTTATCATTTTAAAATACTTTAAAGAAAAGTAAGTTTATTTTTAGCCCCGTTAAAAACTTTAATTATTTTTTTCAAAAATTTAAATTTTTGTTTAAAATAGTTAATATATGTAATTTACAGTCATTTTAAAAAATGTGATTTTTAAAAAAAAAATTATTTGAAGTTTTACTTATGTTTTGAGGCTGATCTCTATTCATAGATTTGACAGGTCTTCCTGTCAAATCGATGAATGGAGATTCCCTGCTCCGATTGGCTCCCCATGGCCCACGTGATCCCAGGGACGCTGCGAACTAGCTGCGCCCCGGGGATACGCGTGTCCCGTGCACCGGCAGCTTGAGGAGGTACAGCAATGGAATTCTATGCTGGTCCAGAGCCTTATGGCCGTCGTGGTTCGTTTGTGCAGGTCGGGGGCTTACGCTCGCGGGAAGCCTCCAACCAGAATTTCTGGATTATAAGCTAAATAGTACAATTTTAAAGGGGTGCAGGAATCGAGAGACCTGGGGACCACACTTTAGGAAGGATGGCAAGGCCTTAGAGAGGGTGCAGAGGAGATTTACTAGACTGGTGCCAGAGTTGAAAGACTTCAGTTATGTGGAGAGACTAGAGAAACTGGGGCTGTTCTCCTTACAGCAGAGAAGATTGAGGGGAATTTTGATAGAGGTGTTCAAAATCACGTAGGATTTTTATAGAGTAAATAAGGAGAGACTCTTTCCAGTGGGAAAAGGATCAGTAACCAGAGGACACAGATTTAAGGTAACATGAGGATAAAAAGATTTACGCAACGAGTTGTTATGATCTGCAATGCACTGCCTAAAAGATTGGTGGAAGCAGATTCAATAGTAACTTTCAAAAGGGAATTGGATAAATACTTGAAGCAGAAGATTTTGCAGGGCTACGGGGAAAGAGCAGGGCAGTGGGACTAATTGGATAGCTCTTTCAAAGAGCTGGCACCGGCACAATGGGCCAAATGGCATCTTTCTGTGCTGTATCATTCTATAATCTATGGTATATCTAACAGGTGGTCTCCTGCGGCATTGCTTATTGGTATTCAGGGCTTCAGAGCTTGGCTGTGATGTTTAGCTGCTAACGGTGGCTTGTCCCTTTAAGGAAACTGCTTTATTAATTCCTGTGTGAATCAGGGATATTATAGTCGCTTGTAAGGTCCTGAAGTGAATTAGTGGTCAGTAAATTTCAGGTTACAGATCAATGACATACTTTTAAAGAAAACATTGCTTTGTAGTGCTAGATAAATCCCCCTAATTTTCACACAGGCAAATCCAGGGAATTGTGACTACTTACAAACTGCTAAGATGAATCAAAAGGCAGTTCTAAATTTCCATTTGAAGTTTAATATTGGCCTGAAATTTGCTGGAGAGGGGCATCTTGCGATGTGCCTGGTTAGTTAGACTTTTTCCTGCACCCTTCAGCTGAAATGTTTTAGCCCTGCAAGTTGCTGGAGGTGCGAGCTTATAATGGCGTGGCAAGGGCAACGGGGCATCTGGGACCAACTGTGTATCTCCTTAACCCACGAGATTCAAGAGTTGAGAAATAAACAGAGGAAGGACTGAGAATGAGGGAGAATTAGAGGAGGAGAATTCAATGTCCAATCAGGTACAGAAAGATAAATAAAGAGAGGGAAAGAAAAATTGGATTAAGAGAGAGAGAGAAAAGAGACAGAAAGGAAAAGTAAGATCTTTAAAAAAAATTAAGTTTGACATTTTAAAAATCTCCAACAACAATTCATTACCTGAAGGAATGAGATTCCACGCTTTTAATTGTTTGTTTTCTGGGCCAAAGAAGTTGATTGGCAGTCGTTAACAATTATCACATCATTACTCTGTTAATTGCTAGACTTAACCTTCTGTGGCCATTTTAATAGCCAATTAATGTGCAAATGCAGCAGCTCCAGGAAACTCACAAGGAGGTCAAGAGTGAGATTCGGAGCGGCACAAGTCATCCAGCAACATGACGCTTCACAATTCATGCGGTATCTCTTCCACGCCACAAGATACTGGCCAATTTGCATATAAATAACGCTGTGTGTCATTCACACGTCGTTACTTTTTCAGCAAATTTCTGGACCATTTGCTTTCTTTTGTATGCTAAAAATTATTTTGCATTGGTGTCAAAGCATGACCTGCGGAGCATCATACATGCCAGACAAACACCCAGTCCAACTCAATTTGTCACACTCAAAAGTGTGCGTTACACTTGCACGTTTGTGGCTCAAATATAATTTTCAGGAAGCAACAACAGCAACAACTTGTATGTCTATAATGCCATTAACCTAGTAAAACGTCCCAAGGAGCTTCACAGGAGTGTTATAAAACAAAATTTGGCACCAACCCACATAAGGAGAAATTAGGGCAGAAGCTTGGTCAAAGAGCTAGGTTTTAGGGAGCATTTTAAAGGAGGAAAGAGAGGCAGAGAGGTTTAGGGAAGGAATCCCAGAGCTTAGGGCCGAGGCAACAGGAGGCACGGCCGCCAATGGTTGAGCAATTAAAATCAGGGATGCTCAAGAGGGCAGAATTAGAGGAGCGCAGACATCTTAGGGGGTTGTGGGGCTGGAGGAGATTACAGAGATAAGGAGAGGCGAGGCCATGGAGCGATTTGTAAACAAGGATGAGAATTTTAAAAATCGAGGTTTTGCTATACCGGGAGTCAATGTAGGTCAGTGAGCACAGGGGTGATGGGTGAACAGGATTTGGTGCGAGTTAGGACACGGGCAGCCGAGTTTTGGATGACCTCAAGTTTACATAGGGTAGAGCGTGGGAGGCCAGCCAGGAGTGCGTTGGAATAGTCAAGTCTGGAGGTAACAAAGGCATGGATGAGGGTTTCAGCAGCAGATGAGCTGAGGTGGGGGCGGCGTTGAGCGATGTTATGCAGGTAGAAATAGGCGGTCTTAGTTATGCTGCGGATATGTGGTCAGAAGCTCATTTCAGGGTCAACTATAACACCAAGGTTGCAAACAGTCTGGTTCAGCCTCAGACAGATGCTAGAGAGAAGGATGGAGTCTGTGGTTAGGGAACGGCTTTTGTGGCGGGGACCAAAGGCAATGGGCTGCATTTTGTAGGGGATGTCAGTGGGTGCGGTCAGCGGCAGGTCAGGTGGGAAAGTGTTTTTTTCCCCAGCGGATCGGTACCCCGCTGTGAACCCGCCGTCACACGCCTTTCCCCGATGTCGGGTCTGTCAGCGCTGAGCAGATGGTCGGGTCGGCGCCGTGATGACTGACACGCCTGCGGGAAAGGCGCGTGGGAGCGAGATGTCAGTGGGTTCCCAACCCGCTCTCAAAAAGAATGACTTTCCCACCTGACCCGCCACCAATCGCGCCCACTACCACCCCGGAAAATTCCGGCCATGGTTTCTGAAATTCATAAAAACATTTACAAAATCACAGAAAAACGGTTACGCTTATCTACACAGTCACCTTTTTGTGTGTTTGAAAAGTTGCTAATAGTGCCTCCTGTCAGAAGCCTGAACCCCTCTGTAAGGAGCTTGGAGCTTGAATTCATGAATGAAGCTGTCGAATGCGATAAGGGCGACAACTCTCGGAATGCACTGTCGCTCTGTGTGAGCGTTCTGTGCCAGGTAAGGCTGCCTCTCTTCTGAGTCAAATGAACACCAAATTTTGAAACCGGGGTGCAACACAAAAATAATTTTTTTTTGACTGACAGCAAGAATGGCCATTCACAGAGTGTGCCAGGACTTGCTGTTTGTAAACCATGCCCCCTTTTCTGTATCCAGCAATGGACAAAGGGACTGTCCGTACAAGCAGCCAGAAAACTATTACAAAGACTGTAAAATCCACTGTGCATTTTGCTTCGGGATGAAAACAATGAAACAAAGTAAAGCAGGAACATTCCAATTATTATGAAGTAAGTGTTTTCGACCGGCGCTGCTGCAGGGGACGGAAGTCAATTTCGGGGCTTGGGCGTTACCGGGGCGATGCGCATGGCGATGATGTCACGATCTCCGGGCGAAGGAGATCGAGGCGCAACACCATAGCGTCGCCACAAAACTCCCGCTGAATATGGCAGGAGTCGATGTCAGTGCCGCGCCCGGTCGCCCGATGAGCGTATTTATTTAAGTTACTGGCTTGTTGTGGGAATAAATGTATTTATTTGCCTGCGGTGCAGAAAACATTATTTATGTAGCCAATGCTTTTAAATTTTTAATCTATGAGCAAAGTAATGGGAAATCCACAATTATCGATAATATACTAAACATCCTGCCTATTGCACTCACTTCCTGCACACATTCAGCTTTGTTCCTGTTCTCACACTTTTTTACTCACACTTTGGCCATCAATGTTTGTGCTTTCACACTTTTATTGACTGGCTTAAAGTAAAACAGCAGCAAATCAGAACTGAAGAGATACAAATCAAAAAGGAGGAAAGGGTTAGAAAGCTGCCAATGAGAAACTACTAAGGACTTATCAAAATAACCAATCCCAACTGATAGTTCAGTAAAACCTACCAATAATAAAAAATAGTTAAAAAGGAAAAAAATATATAAATGAACCAGCTGAATCACTTGAAATACTTTTTGGAAAAAAATTGTCAGACAAATTCTCCTCAGTAATTGAGATTTCTATTTTTCAGGTTTGAAACAAAACAAAAATGTATTTATTTCACAATAATATGATTACATTCATACACTGAATTATTTCTTGTGCTCTTTAATGTCATCCTCAAAGTTTTCACTTCTGGGCCTGAGCTGGCCTCAAAAGCCTGGGATTCAGCTGGATGCTCCATCCCCACAACAGCTGGAGAGTTACCAACAGAATCTGTGCCTTCGGAGCTTGTGCGGTTTGCAAGGTTTCCCTGCAATTAACAGGAGGCTTTGGAGTTGGAGTAGCGGGTGTCTCTTTGAGGATTTGTGAGTTTCTTTTCCTTTTCCAAAGGGCTTGAAAACAAACTAGAGATTGAATTGTCAAAGATTTATTTCAACAGATCACATATTTAAAATATGAACAACAGCTCCTTTTCCATTACAAGCTGCTCACTTAGAAACGCCCGTGATTAATAGCATCTACGGTTTGAGGTTTTCAAAACATCCAGAAAACAAAAGGATTGTTCATCAAGAGTGTATCTCGTTTTCTAAGTGGAAAGATTAAAGAGGGTTTAAGCTGATATTTCCAAATGATTTTAAACTTCCTGGTAGATTAATTACTGAATTCCTCCCATCTGGCTGCCGTTTTTGTAACACATTCATCATTTTGGTTGAAAATTCTGTTTAAAAAGATGTTCTTTTTGAACCTTGCTTGGAAGGACTTGGAAACTACGTAAGTAAAGAAAGAAAGAAGACTTGTATTTCTATAGCGCCTTCCACTTAGGGGAAGTGGAGAAGTGGAGGAATTTGTGTGGGGAGGGCGGGGGGGGGAATTGCACAGGAAGAGCCTAGGCAGCTAAAGGCACGACCGCCAACGGTGAGGTGAAGAGGTGGGGGATGCACAAGAGGCCAGGAGTCAGAGCAATGGAGAGATTTGGGGCTGGGGTGAATAATGGGTTTCGGAACACTGGAAGATGTTACAGAGATAGAGAGGGGTGAGGCCATGGAAGAAAAGAAAGAAGTATTTGAACTTATACAGCAGCGGCGGACCTGGGTGAAGTGGTGGTGGCGGCGGAGCTAATTTAAACCGAGGCGGCAGCAGCAGGTAGGCTTACCGATCTCAGAGCGGGAGAGAGAAGTAAAAAGTAATCGAAGTGTGACGTCACCAGAAAGCAGGTAAGTGATTGGTTGGTGAGTATTTCTCTCTTTCTCCTTTTTTCCAAACTTAAACTCTGTGGTTTATAGTTTATAGGGTGTCTGTGGTGTAGCGGGGACTGCTGGTAAACAAGGGCCCTTGAGTATACCATTTAATTATAGTGTAATTGGTGGGGTTGATTTGATTTACTTTCATTTAAATTAATTAAAGGGTAAGTCATGTCAGCACAGCTCGGCCCCATAATATGCTCCTCCTGCGCTATGTGGGAAATCAGGGACACTTCCTGTGTCCCTGATGATGATGTGTGCAGGAAGTGTATCCAGCTGCAGCTACTGGCAGACCACATTGCGACGCTGGAGCTGTGAATGGATACATACTGGAGCATTCGCGATGCTGAGGACATCGTGGATATCATGTTTAATCAGTTGGTCATACTGCAGGTAAAGGTTGCATAGGCAGAAATGGAAGGGGTGACCACCAGGTAGAGTAGTAGGCGCAGGCAGGTAGTGCAGGAGTCCCATGTGGTCATCCCCCTCTCAAACAGATATACCGCTTTGGATATTGTTGAGGGGGATGGCTTATCAGGGGAAGGCAGCAGCAGCCAACTTCCTGGCACCAGGGGTGGTTCTGCTACACAGGACGGGAGGAAAAAGTGGGGTTCAGCTATAGTAATAGGGTATTCTATTGTAAGGGGAATAGATAGGTGTATCTGCGGTCATAAACAAGACTCCAGGATGGTGTGTTGCCTCCCTGGTGCAAGGGTCAAGGATGTCTCGGAGCAGCTGCAGAACATTTTGAAAGGGGAGGGTGAACAGCCAGTTGTCGTGGTGCATATAGGTACCAACGATATAGGTAAAAAATGGGATGAGGTCCTAAAAGCTGAATATAGGGAGTTAGGAGGTAAATTAAAAAATAGGACCTCAAAGGTAGTAATCTCAGGATTTCTACCAGTGCCATGTGCTAGTCAGTGTAGAAATAGAAGGATATTTCAGATGAGTACATGGCTAGAGGAATGGTGCAAGGGGGAGGGATTCAAATTCCTGGGACTTTGGAACCAGTTCTGGGGGAGGTGGGACCAGTACAAACCGAACGGTTTGCACCTGGGCAGGAGCGGGACCAATGTCCTAGGGGGAGTGTTTGCTAGTGCTCTGGGGGAGGGTTTAAACTAAAATGTCAGGGGGTTGGGAACCTGAGTAGGGAGACAGAGGAAAGGGAAACAAGGATAGCAGCAAAAGACAGGAAGGAGAAAAACAAAGGTGGCAGTCAGAGAAATCAAGGGTTTAAATCAAACATGGCCACAGTAAATAATAATTCTAAAAGGTCTAAGAGCATTAAAAAAACAAGCCTGAAGGCTTTGTGTCTTAATGCGAGCAGCATTCATAATAAGGTGGATGAATTAGCTGTGCAAATAGAGGTAAACGAATATGATATTGGGATTATGGAAACATGGCTCCAGGGTGACCAAGGCTGAGAACTCAACATACAGGGGTATTCAATATTCAGGAAAGATAGGCAAAAAGGAAAAGGAGGTGGGGTAGTATTGCTGGTTAAAGAGGGGATTAACACAATTGTAAGGAAGGATATTAGCTCTGATGATGTGGAATCTGTATGGGTAGAACTGAGAAATACCAAGGGGCAGAAAACGTTAGTGGGAGTGGTATATAGACCCCCAAACAGTAATGCGGAGGTTGGGGATGGCATTAAAAGGAAAATTAGAGAAGTGTGCAATAAGGGCACAGCAGTTATCATGGGTGACTTTAATATACATATAGATTGGCCTAATCAAATTAGTAATAATACTGTGGAGGAGGAATTCCTGGAGTGTATACGGGATGGTTTCCTGGACCAATATGTCGAGGAACCAACTAGAGATCAGGCCATCTTAGACTGGGTATTATGTAATGAGAAAGGATTAATCAGCAATCTTGTGCAAGGCCCCTTGGGTCGGAGCGACCATAATATGATAGAATTCTTCATTAAGATGGAGAGTGAAGTAGTTGACTCAGAGACTAGGGTCCTGAATTTAAATAAAGGAAACTACGATGGTATGAGGCACGAGTTGGGTAGGATTGACTGGTGAATGTCACTCAAAGGGTTGACGGTGGATAGGCAATGGCAAACATTCAAAGATCGCAAGGATGAACTACAGAATTTGTTCATCCCAGTTTGGCAAAAAAAAAACAAAGAAGGTTACTCAACCATGGCTAACAAGGGAAATTAGGGATAGCATAAGATCCAAGGAGAGGACATATAAATTGGCCAGAAAAAGCAGTAAACCTGAGGATTGGGAGCAGTTTAGGATTCAGCAAAGGAGGACAAAGGGATTAATTAAGAGGGGGATGTAGTGTCCGCGTACCAATAACACACGGACTGCAGGAGAACGGTAATAACAGGTGTTTACTGAACAGAGGGTATGCTGAAACTGAAAGTACAGAAGCCTGCTACGACTTTATATACAGGTGTGGTCACTGCCGGTACTACAGTATAAAAGCAGTTCTCTCTTAAAGGTACATACACAACAATTCCTCCCCTTTTAGATAAACAGTACATAACATTCATTTAACAATTAAATAATAACTAATTACAATTACAATTTTCTCTGTACTATATACATCAGCTGAAAGTAATCATTTATAAATTCAGTCTTTGAGGAGGCTTCCTGATCCTGTCTGGATAGCGCCTTTCTCGAGTATCCTGTTCTTGCGGCGGAGACGATTCTGGCTCATTGTCATTGGTTGGTTCATCAGCTTCCAATACCACTGCTTCTGCGTTAGACGCAATCTGTACTTCGGGTTCATCAACAGGTGTGCATGCTCATGGTATGGGTTTGACTTGTTCCTGTGACTCTAGAATCTGGTCAGCATGGCGTCTCACGATGCTCTCTCCAACGTCCACTGTGTACATTAGTGGTCCCTGCTGTGTGCATATCGTTCCTGGCTGCCATTTTTCTGTTCGGTATTCGCGGGCCAAGACTGGTTGCCCTATCTTGAAGCTCCTGGTTGGCTTCTCATTGATGTGCTGGAATTGCTTATCCTCAACATCTCGTCTTATGTTTGGTTTGAGCAAATCCAGGCGACATCTTAACCTTCGGTTAAAGAACATCATGGCTGGAGCTTGGTTGGTGACTGCATGTGTTGCATTCCGGTAAGCAAACAAGAAATTATCCACCTTGTGTTGCAATGGTATGTCATCATTATACATCGCCTTTATTGCTTTTTTAAAGGTCTGAACAAACCTCTCAGCCAATCCATTTGTGGCTGGATGATATGGGGCAGATGTGTAATGCTTTACCCCATTATTCCTCAAAAACCTCCGGAAATCCTCGGACACAAATTGTGGTCCATTGTCAGAGCAAATCTGTTCTGGCAAGCCATTCCTGGCGAAGATGGTCCGTAGGACTGCAATAGTTTTCTCCGTGGTGGTGGAGGACATTTTGATGACCTCTGGCCATTTTGAATGTGCATCCACGGCGATTAAAAACATTGAGTCCATAAATGGACCAGCAAAATCAATGTGTACCCGTTGCCATGGAGATGAGGGCCACTCCCATGGGTGTAGCGGGGCCTGTGGTGGAACGTTTTGGACTTTCTGGCATCCTGTGCATCTCTTGGTCATATTCTCGATTTCTTTATCGATTCCCAGCCACCACACAAACGCCCTGGCTAGGCTCTTCATTTTTACCCCTCCCAGATGACCCTCATGAAGCTCATTGAGCACTCTATCTCTCCACTTGGGTGGAATTACCACTCGGGTTCCACACATCAAGGTCCCCCAGCACACTGACAGCTGTTCTCTCCTTGGCGAGAATGCTGGCAACAGTGAGTCGCCATGTGCTGGCCATCCCTTCCCCGTCAAATCATAGACCCGAGAGAGTGTCGGGTCATTTCGGGTTTCCTTCTCTATACTTGAGTTTGTAACAGGTAGACATTCGACGATGGTCGAATGGAATATCTCAACAGGGTCCACTGCAGGTGCTTCCTCCACCGTAGGCAGCAGCAGGCGCGACAGCCCATCAGCGTTTCCATGCTGTTTCGTGCCCTTATACTCTATGTCGTATTGATGTGCCCCTAGAAAAAGGGACCATCTTTGCAGCCGTTGCGCCGTCATCACCGGAACGCCCTTCTTTGGGTTAAAAATGGAGACAAGAGGCTGGTGATCAGTCAGTAAGGTGAATTTCTGCCCATGCAGATAGTCATTGAACTTCTTTACCCCCACACCAGGCTGAGGGCCTCCCTGTCAATCTGGGCATAGTTATGCTCGGCTGAGGTCAACGAGCGCGACGCAAAGGCTATTGGCCTCTCTGAACCATCAAGGAATTTGTGCGACAGCACCGCTCCAATGCTGTAGGGAGACGCATCACATGCCGACCGAATCGGTAGTGTTGGATTGTAGTAGGCCAATACTTCTTTTGAAGTGATTAGGCATTTACATTTCTGAAAGGCACGCTTACACTCATCACTCCATTTCCATGCTACTCCAGTTTGCAGCAGGGCGTTCAGTGGGTGCAGAATTGTAGACAAATTTGGCAAGAACTTATGGTAGTAGTTCACCAACCCGAGGAACGACCTCAGTTGCGACACATTTTCCGGTGCTGGAGCCTTGACTACTGCCTCAATCTTGTCTGGGTGCTTATGTAACCCCTCTTCACCAATCACGTGGCCACAATACGAGATTTGTTTCCTGAAAAACTCGCATTTGGGGCAGTTGGCTCGTAGCCCATATTCTTGTAATCTAGTGAGCACCTGCTCCAGGTTGGCAAGGTGTTCACTGTCATTTTTGCCCGTAACCAGGATGTCGTCCAAATAACACTGGGTCCCCGGGATCCCTTGCAGGACTTGTTCCATCGCACTCTGCCAAATAGCCGGAGCTGATGCTACCCCGAATACCAGTCGGTTGTACTGGTAAAGACCTTTGTGAGTGTTTATCGTGAGGTATTTTCTAGATGCTTCTTCTACCTCCATTTGTAGATACGCTTGGGCCAGATCAATCTTCGTAAAGCGTTTCCCTCCAGATAGTGAGGCGAAAACATCTTCTATCCGCGGAAGTGGATATTGCACTGTGTGCAGGACTGGGTTCACAGTTACCTTAAAGTTCCCACAGATGCGAACCTTCTTCGGCTCCCCAGGCGTGCTGCTCAATGATTTCTTCATTACAGGAATGATGGGTGTGGCCCACTCGCTCCAGTCCACCTTAGACAGCACACCCGAACGCTCCAGACTCTCCAGCTCTGCTTCGATGGCTGGGTGGATCGCATACGGTACCGGTCTGGCCTTAAAAAATTTTGGGTTTGTGTTATCTTCAATTTTTATCGTTGCCGTTAAGCCTTTTAGAGTCCCAAGTCCTTGCTGGAACACCTCTTTCGCGTCAGTTAGAATTTTTGACTGTCGTCCAGGTGTGACGTCGTCATCCTTTTTGTCAGCCACAGTTAGCGCCTGAATGGAATGCCAATCCAATTGTATTTTTCGGATCCATTCACGTCCCAATAATGGTGGTCCTCCATCTTGTAGTATATATAGATACAGTTTCTGTGTTTCCTTGCCGTTGTATTTAATGCGCACCCTTATTTTTCCTCTGGGGTAGACGTTTTGCCCCGTATATGTCTTCAAGACAATGGACGTGTCCTTCAAGGGTATGTGTGAGAATAGCCGCTCGTAGTCTCGTCGATTCATGACTGTTAGGGCTGATTCTGTGTCCAATTCCATCTTTACTTGGGACCCTGCTAGCGTGAGGGTGACCCAAATGGTTCGGTGATCCTCCTTTCTGATCACTTTGTGTAACTTTAGACAACTTAGTCTCCTGCTCCCGGAGTCATTATCACTCTTCTGATCTTCTGAACTACTGTCCGTCATCTTTTGTACTTTCTTGTACTTCTCCTTAGTAGTTCTTTTAGTGTTGGTTTTCTTTCCCGACCTGCAGACTCGTGCTATTTGTCCCACTTTTCCACATTGCCTGCATACTTTGTCCTTAAACCAGCAATCCTTCTGGTCATGGGTTGTTCTGCCGCAGCGATAGCACTTTTCTGCTCCATATGCCATTTCATTGGTGCTATATTCTTGCGGTTTCTGTTGTATTTCCGCAGCTCCCCGTGCTGCTGCTTCGTAGGATACTGCCATGCTGAAAGCCTTTTCTAGCGTAAGGTCCTTTTCCGAAAGTAGTCGTTTCTGGGTTCCTTCACTCTGGAGCCCGCAGACAAACTTATCCCTTAAGGTATCTGCCAGTCCTGCTCTGAACTGGCAGTGTTTCAATAACTTGCGTAGTTCCGTAAGATAGTCAGCATTACTCTCATCTTTGTGCTGGTTTCTTTTATGGAACTTGAATCTTTCTGCTATCAGCAGCGGTGTAGGGTTTAGATGTTCCTGTAAGATATTGACAATCTCTTCAAAGCTTTTCTCCATTGGATTAGCTGGGGTAATTAAATTCCGCAATAGGCCGTGCGTTCTCGCGCCCATCAAATTCAATAATACCGACGCCTTCTTTTCATCGGCCACCTCATTTGCCTTGCAGTACACTTCAATTCTTTCCACATACGTGGTCCAATCTTCTATTTTCTTTTCAAAAGCAGTGATGCTGCCACTCTTCGGCATCTTGGGTGGTTTAAAATGGCGCCTCCCGCGCTTTTCCTTCTTCCCCCTGCTGCCAATGCTGCTCCTAGCGTTCTAAATAGTAATGGCGGCGCCCCGCGGCTTTCTGCGCGTCTCTCTTTTGTTAATTAATTTTCTTAGTTTTATTCTTCTTCGACACTGTCCACTGCGCGTCTCTTTTCCTTCCCCTTTTTTATTTTCTTTAACACTGCCCGGCTCTTGAGCACCGACCGCGCCCTGTGCGCTCCACCCTCTCTCTCCCTTTTCCTTCCCGACGACGCTGCACGGCCCCCTTGCAGAGCCGCTCGATCAAGCTCTAGCCCGCCGCAGTCCGGAAGGGTCAGCGCACTACCTGCTACCAGCACGATTTGCTGGAACACCTTGACTGGAGAGCCAAGCCCAGCTCTCCACAGCTTCCCCTGCGATTCTCTGAACTCCGATGGATCACTGGGCGGTGCCCACGGTCGACGCCCGTTGCTCTGGTTTCGACCTCCAAGAAGCTTCTTTTCAGGGATGGATCCCCGTGAGGTGATGCAGTACTGCAGGGGAGTTTGAACCTGCTCGTCGCCACTGTAGTGTCCGCGTACCAATAACACACGGACTGCAGGAGAACGGTAATAACAGGTGTTTACTGAACAGAGGGTATGCTGGAACTGAAAGTACAGAAGCCTGCTACGGCTTTATATACAGGTGTGGTCCCTGCCGGTACTACAGTATAAAAGCAGTTCTCTCTTAAAGGTACATACACAACAGGGGAAGATAGAGTATGAGAGTAAGTTTTCAGGGAACATAAAAACTGACTTTAAAAGCTTTTATAGATATGTGAAGTGAGAAAGATTGGCGAAGTCAAGCGTAGGTCCCTTGCAGTCAGAATCAGGGGAATTTATAATGGGGAACAAAGAAATGGAAGACCAATTAAATACATACTTTGGTTCTGTCTTCACAAAGGAGAGCACAAATAACCTCCCAGAGATGTCAGGGAACATAGGGTCTAATGAGAGGGAGGAACTGAAAGAAATCAGTATTTGTAGGGAAATGGTGTAAGGGACATTGATGGGATTGAAGGCCGATAAATCCCCAGGGCCTGATAATCTACATCCTAGGGTACTTAAGGAAGTGGCCCTAGAAATAGTAGATGCATTGCTGGTCATCTTCCAAAATTGGATTGGAGGGTAGCTAATGTTACCCCACTATTCAAAAAAGGTGGTAGAGAGAAAACGGGGAATTATAGATCGGTAAGCCTGACATCGGTAGTGGGGAAAATGCTGGAGTCCATTATAAAAGATGTAATAGCAGAGCACTTGGAAAATAGTGACAGGATCGGACAAAGTCAACATGGATTTACAAAAGGTAAATCATGCTTGACTAATCTACTGGAATTTTTTGAGGATGTAACTGGTTAAATAGATAAGGGAGAACCAGTGGATGTGGTGTATTTGGACTTTCAGAAGGCTTTCGATAAGGTCCTGCACAAGAGATTAGCGTGTAAAGTTACAGCACATGGGATTGGGGGCAAGGTATTGACTTGGATAGAGAACTGGTTGGCAGACAGGAAGCAGAGAGTTGGAATAAACGGGTCTTTTTCCGAGTGGCAGGCAGTGACTAGTGGGGTACCGCAGGGATCGGTCCTAGGACCCCGGCTATTCACAATATATATTAATGATCTAGACGAGGGAACTAGATGTAATATCTCCAAGTTTGCAGATGACACAAAGCTGGGTGGGCGTGTGCGCTGTGAGGAGGATGTCGAGAAACTCCAGTATGATTTGGACAAGTCGGGTGATTGGGCAGAAGCATGGCAGATGCAGTATAATGTGGATAAATGCAAGGTTATCCACTTTGGTGTCAAAAACAGGAAGGCAGATTATTATCTGAATGACAATAGATTGGGAGAAGGGGAAGTGAAACGAGACCTGGGTGTCCTTGTGCACCAGTCGCTGAAGGTAAGCATGCAGGTGCAGCAGGCGGTTAAGAAGGCAAATGGTATGTTGGCCTTTGTAGCGAGAGGGTTCGAGTACAGGAACAAGGATGTCTTGCTGCAGTTGTACAGGGCCTTGGTGAGACCACATCTTGAGTATTGTGTGCAGTTTTGGTCACCTTATCTGAGGAAGGATGTTCTTGCCATGGAGGCAGTGCAGCGAAGATTCACCAGGCTGATACCTGGGATGGCAGGAATGATGTATGAGGAGAGATTGGGTCGATTGGGCTTATACTCGCTGGAGTTTAGAAGAATGAGAGGGGATCTCATTGAAACTTATAAAATTCTAACAGGACTAGACAGACTAGATGCAGGAAGGATGTTCCCGATGGCGGGGGAATCCAGAACCAGGGGTCACAATCTAAGGATAAGGGGTAAGCCATTTAGGATAGAGATGAGGAGGAATTTCTTCACCCAGAGAGTGGTGAACCTGTGGAATTCTCTACCACAGAAGGCAGTAGAGGCCAATTCATTAAATATATTCAAGAAGGAGTTAGATATATTTCTTAAGGCTAAAGGGATCAAGGGATATGGAGAGAAGGCAGGGACCGGGTACTGAATTTGGATGATCAGCCATGATCTCATTGAATGGCAGAGCAGGCTCGAGGGGCCGAATGGCCTACTCCTGCTCCTATCTTCTATGTTTCTATGTTTCTATACAGCTCTTTATCACACCTTTCAGAAATATCTCAAATGTTATTTACGTTTCAAGGCAGCTACTTTGCACACATCGGCAATGTCTCTTTTGGTACTGGCTGAGGGGTGAAGAATGGCAGGATACTAAGAGAACTCCAAGCTCTTTGAATAGTGCTTTGGGAGCTTTAGGGAGACACCGTAACAAGCAATCTGTAATCTGGTTGGAAAATCAGCTAAGTGGTAAATGGTAAGTCAGCCTCGGCTCAGTGGGGAGCACTCTCGCGTCTGAGTCAGAAGGTTGTGGGGTCAAGTCCCATTCTAGAGACTTGAGCACAAAATCGAGGCTGGCATTTCAGTGCAGTACTGAGGGACTGCGGCACTGTCGGAGGTGCCATCATTCAGATGAGGCATTAAACAGAGGTGCCAGCCGCCCTCTCGGGTGGATATAAAAGGTCCCATGGCACTATTCGAAGAAGAGCAGGGGAGTTTTCCCTGGTGTCCCAGCCAATATTTATCCCTCAATCAACATCACTGAAACAGATTCTCTGGTCATTATCACATTGCTGTTTGTGGGAGCTTGCTGTGCGCAAATTAGCTGCCGCATTTCCTACATTACAACCGTGACTCCACTTCAAAATGTACTCCATTAGCTGTAAAGCACTTTGGGATGTCCTGAAGTTGTGAAAAGGTGCTATATAAATGCAAGTTCCTTGTTTCTTTCTTCCTTTAATGTCACAATTAGACAAAACATCAAAAACATACCAAAAGTAAAGATAGTCATGGTGTTAAAGGCACGATATAAAGATAAGTTCTTCTTTCTTTAAATTGTGTGTGAAGTCGAGAGGGAAAACTGGTTCCAAATCCATTAGGCTTAGATTAATAAAACCAGATTTAATATTCACTCACAAAGTTAAGAATCAATCTTCAGTCACAAATTAATGACTATGAACCCAGTGCAGTGATGATTCAAAAGGAACTTAGATGTTTTCACACTTATCAATACTGATCCTCTTGGAGCTGTTTCCATCCAGAGTGAATCATTATTTTCTTTTCATCATCTTTGATAGGACACTTAGGAGACTGTCCCCTGCTGTGCTTGAAAAGGGGAAACAATTGCCAGTCATTTTAGTTTTTTTAAAGCTTCACAATCAGCACATTTCACTCAAATAAACCAAAAATTTACAATGTTTGCAATTAAACAATATGGGGTGAATTTTAACACCCAAAAATAGGTGGGTTGGGGTTAGGACAGATGTTAAAATTTAACAAATCTGAAACCTGACCCCAACCCACCTCCAACCCCACCCTCTTCCGGGTTTATGGGGCAGGAAAGTGGAGTTGAGGTCGATGATCAGCCACGATCTTATTGAATGGCAGAGCAGACTCGAGGGGCCGTATGGCCTACTCCTGCTCTTATTTCTTATGTTCTTATGTTCTTAACGGAGTTGGAACAAGGGGCGGGAAGCCAACCCGCTTCCAGGAGGTGAGTTGGCAATTGAAATATTTTAGTGAGGCTGGCAGCCTCTGATGTTACGTGCTTTGCAGGTTTAACAGTGAACGGCCGGGTTTCCTGAGGCCTGGGAGGTGAGGGCAGCTTCGGGGAGAAGGTAAGTGCTTTTACAGCACAGCTTGTGGGCCAGGAGGAGCAGGAATGCTTCGCCCCGGCCCCCCAAGCTCCCCTCCCCACCCATCAGGCCACCCCCCCCAATACAAAGACCCCGGGGATCGGGGATTGGACTCCCCCTGGATCAGACCGCCACCCACCCCCCCGCCCTCATCGCCTGGGATCGGACGCTCCTGGGATCTGACCCCCTGGGGTCGTGGATCGGTCCTACCTGCTCCCGCGGCATTCTGTGGAGTCCTCCCCACACGACTGGAAGCCAAGCCTATCAATCAGGCTGATTTCCAGGTGGGGAGCCTGTCAAGGACAAAAGACACACGCTGTGAAGTTAAAACTCCCCAGCATGCGAGGCAACCCAGATTTACCCTCCGAAATTCTGCCGCCCCCCCCGCCTACATAACCTGCCCCATTAATAGCCAGGCCTGTGTTTCCTTGAAGGTAAATTTTGTATGGCTTTTTAGTCCAAGATAATAAAATCCTACAATCTTGTTTTCCAGCTCTGATCAAATAGTATGAGAATATAGATCTGACCGCTGACATTGGGGCATGTTGATGTTTCACATCAGGTTGAGTATGTCACAGCCCAACAGGCTCAGTTGAATATTATTTCCACAAGGGAGTTCCTGACGGTCCATGAAATCCATCTGCTACAACATTTCTGTGCAATCTACTCTCAACTTGAAGTTGCATAATGCAAATTAACAGTTAATTTGAATTGAAATCCAACAGAATCGTCCCCTGTGCTGTGTTATTTGTGTAACATAATTTGCACCTCTGGATAATTTTAAAGCAAAAAATGACTGAGTTAACAGGAGTAGACTGCATATGCTGACTCACTACCCTGTCAGTTCTGTTGCTCTATATTAATAAATGTTTTCTGCATTGTTAGTGCTATATTCTTTGGGGAGCTGGTAGAGTTTGTGTCATTTGAAGTGGGTTTCACCTTCCAAAATGTTTAAAGTACACTGAACCACTCAGTGTGTGACTCAAAGTCAAAAACCTACTTGTCCTCGTCCTCACCAATCTACCTGTCGCAGATGCATCTGTCCATGACAGTACTGGTAAGAGAGACCACTGCACAGTCCTTGTGGAGAAGAAGTCCCCTTTTCACACTGAGGACAACCTCCATCGTGTTGTGTGGCACGACCACCGTGCTAAATAGGATAGATTCAGAACAGATCTAACAGCACAAAACTGGGGATCCATGAGGAGCTGTGGGCCATCAGCAGCAGCAGCAGAATTGTATTCCACCACAATCTGTAACCTCATGGCCCGGCATATCCCTCATTCTACCATCACCACCAAGCCAGACGAGCAACCTTGGCTCAATAAGGGGTGTAGGAGAGCATGCCAGGAGCAGCACCAGGTGTACCTAAAAGTGAGGTGGCAACCTGGGGAAGCTGCAACACAGGACTAGAATCATAGAACCATAGAAAGTTACAGCAAAGAAGGAGGCCATTTCGGCCCATCATGTCCGCGCCGGCCAACAAAGAGCTGTCCAGCCTAATCCTACTTCCCAGCTCTTGGTCTGTAGCCCTGTAGGTTAGAGCATCCCAAGTGCACATCCAAGTACTTTTTAAATGTGGTTAGGGTTCCTGCCTCTATCACCCTTTCAAGCAGTGAGTTCCAGACCCATACAACCCTCTGGGTGAAGACATTTCCCCTCAAATCCCCTCTAAACCTTCCACCAATTACTTTAAATCTGTGCCCCCTGATTTTTGACCCCTCTGCTAAGGGAAATAGGGCCTTTATATCCACTTTATCTATGCCCCTCATAATTTTATACACCACAATAAGGTCTCCCCTCAGCCTCCTCTGTTCCAAGGAAAACAGACCCAGCCTATCCAGTCTTTCCTCATAGCTAAGATTCTCTACTCCCGGCAACATCCTTGTAAATCTCCTCTGTACCCTCTCCAGTGTAATCACATCTTTCCTATAATGTGGTGACCAGAACTGCACGCAGTACTCTAGCTGAGGCATAACTAGTGTTTTATACAGTTGAAGCATAACCCCCCTACTCTTGTATTCTATGCCACGGCTAATAAAGGCAAGCATTCCGTATGCCTTCTTAACCACCTTATCTACTTGGCCTACTACCTTCAGGGATCTGTGGACATGCACTCCTAGGTCCCTTTCTTCCTCTACACTACTCAGTGTCCTACCATTTAATGTGTATTCCCTTCCCTTGTTAGCACTCCTCAAATGCATTACCTCACACTTCTCCAGATTGAATTCCATTTGCCACTGTTCTGCCCACCTGCCCAATTTATTGATATCTTCCTGCAGTCTACAGCTTCCTTCTTCAGTATCAACCACACAGCCGATTTTAGTATCATCTGAAAACTTCGTAATCATACCCCCTATATTCAAGTCAAGATCATTGATATGCACCACAAAAAGCAAGGGACCTAGTGCTGAGCCCTGCGGAACCCCACTGGAAACAGCCTTCCAGTCACAAAAACACCCATCAACCATTACCCTCTGCTTCCTGTCTCTGAGCCAGTTTTGAATCCAACTTGACACTTTTCCCTGGATCCCATGGGCTTTCAACTTCGTGACCAGTCTGCCATGTGGAACCTTATCAAAAGCCTTGCTAAAGTCCATATACACTACATCAAATGCACTTCCCTCATCTACCCTCCTTTTTACCTCCTCAAAAAATTCAATCAAGTTTGTCAGACACGACATTCCCTTAGCAAATCCGTGCTGACTATTCTTGATTAATCCATGTCTTTCTAAATGAAGATTTATCCTGTCCTTCAGAATTCTTTCCAATAATTTTCCCACCACCGAGGTTAGGCTGACTGGCCTGTAATTATTTGGTCTATCTGTAAGGGGTTTTGGTTTTGGGGTTTTTGCCTTGTCAGTCAGTCGTGTGTCTGAGCTGTTCCAGCCCCGTGCGGTTCGAATCACTTCCCCTTTGGTTCTGACCGCCGGACTTATTTCAGTAGCGATGTAGACAAAATGAGACCAGTGGTTTGGTGCAAAGAAAGCCAGTGTTTTATTGAAATAAAGAATAAATTGCTATACAGTGAAAATAATTATGGATACAGCACACTTTTACTTAACGGGGAGGAGAAGAAGACGGACACATTGAGGGAAAATTGACTAAAAATTACAATTTAACAAAATTCCCCTTTTAGTTCCCACCCCTTATACCTATCTAGGTTGCCTTGTAATGGGCCAGAAAGTTTATGCTCACCAGTCTACGATGTTGAAATGCCTGCTCCGTGCCCTGCAGTCTGCCTTGGATTTTTCACCGCCCGAAGTAGAGATACCCCAGTAATTCAAAAGTAACTGCAGGTATTCCACTTCTTTGGGCGGGCTGTGATGGTCCTCTCGAAGGCAGGGCACTGGAGGTGAGGCGGTAGAGAGAGAGAGAATGGCTTCCTGAGGGGCCACCTTTATACCCCATTGGGAGCCCTTATCTTTGCGCCCAAAACTGGACGTATCTGGGTTACACAAAAGGGACCGAACTGTCCCCATTGACCGTAATGGGTTTGAGTGCTGCTATGATGCGTTTCCCATTCGTTTAACTGGTTTGCGAATGGAACTGTCCAGTTTGAAAAATGACCCGCTGATTTCTTGAGTGCTCGGTAAACAGTACTTGACTGTTAGTGTAAACAATCCTTTGTCCTGTGGTTACCGCCCAACCGCAACTTGATTGACAGTAACCACTTAAGCCCTTGAGTCAACACTGCTGAGCGCTTGTAAACAGAGTCCTTTGTTCCATGTTGAAACTTCCTAACCGCAGTTGATTGACAGCTTCAAGTAACTTGCGTCAGCCAGTGCTGGGAGATCCTGTCTTTCTCTTTTGCCATGAGGCCGGCTACAGCCATCTTTAATGTCCTGGGTTTTTAAAGCACATTCCAACCAGGTTTTCTTTAATCAAATAATCTTCGGGGGCTGCCGAAATTTTGTGAACCTTACATATCCTTTTCTGCCTTTTTAAACAAGGGTACAACATTAACAGTCCTCCAGTCCTCCGCCACCACACCTAAAGCCAGAGAGGATTGAAAAATGATGGTCAGGGCCTCTGCTATTTCCTCTTTTGCTTCGCTTAACAGCCTGGCATACATTTCTTCCGGGCCTGGGGATTTATCTACTTTTAAAGCTGCTAAAACCCTTAATGCTTCCTCTCTCAATATGTTTATTTCATCTAATATTTCACACTCCTCCCCCCGATAGCAATGTCTGCTTCACCCCTCTCCTTTGTGAAAACAGACGCAAAGTATTCATTAAGAACCATACCAAAGTCTCCCGCCTCCACACACAGATTACCCTCATGATCTCTAATAGGCTCTACCCTTTCTTTAGTTATCCTCTTACTTTTAATATATTTATAAAACATTTTACTTGCCAAGAATTTTTCATGCTCTCTCTTTGCTTTCCTAATATCATTTTTAATTGCACCCCTGCACTTTCTGTACTCCTCTAAAGATTCTGGAGTATTTAGCCCTCGGTATCTGTCATACGCCTCCCTTTTTTTCTTTATCATGAATTTAGGGCACTAGATTTGTTAGTCCCACCTTTTTACTTTAGGGGCACATGTTTGGTCTGAACCCTCCGGATCTCCTCCTTCAATGCCTCCCACTGCTCTGACACTGATTTACCTTCAAGTAGCTCTTTCCAGTCCACTATAGCTAAATACCCTCTGAGCTTAGCAAAAATTGCTTTTCCCCAATTTAGAATTTTTATTCCTGGTCTATCCTTGTCCTTTTCCATAACTACCTTAAATCTAACAGAATTATGGTCATTAGCACCAAAATGCTCCCCCACTGATATGCCTTCTACCTGCCCAGCTTCATTCCCTAAAACTAAGTCCAGAACCACCCCCTCCCTTGTTGGGCTTGCTACATACTGGTTAAAAAAGTTCTCCTAGATGCATTTTAGGAATTCCACACATTCTATACCATTCACACTAATTTTATCCCAGTTAATATTGGGGTAGTTAAAATCCCCTACTATTACTGCCCTATAGTTTTTGCACTTCTCAGAAATTTGTCTACATATTTGTTCTTCTATCTACATGCTAACTAAACAGCAGAAGCAACGTGCCATAGACAGAGCTAAGCGATCCCACAACCAACAGATCAGATCAAAGGTCTGGTGTTCTGCCATGTCCAGTCCAGGTGGTGAACAATTAAACAACTAACCTGAGGAGGAGGCTCCATGTGTTGGCGGAACCCAGCACATAAGCACAAAAGACAAGGCTAATGCATTCACAACCATCCTCAGCCCTACTGAGTGGATGATCCATCTTGGCATCCTCCTGAGGGCCCCACCATCTCAGATGCCAGTCTTCAGCCAATTTGATTCACTCTGAGATATCTGAAAAATGGCTGAGTGCACTGGATGTAGCAAAAGTTATAGGCTCCAGCTACTATCCGGCTGAAGACCTGCACTCCAGAACTAGCCGCGCCTCCACCTAAGTTGTTCCAGTATAGTAGCATCTGCCCGACAAAATGGAAAATTGCCCAGGCCAATTACCAATCCATCAGCCTACTCTCAATTATCAGCAAAAAGTGATGGAAGGTGTCGTCAACAAGGCTATCAAGTGGCACTTACCCACCAACAACCTGCTCACCAATGCTCAGTTTTGGTTCCACCAGGACCACTCAGCTCCAAGGCAACACCTCCCAAACCCACGACCTCTTCCACCTAGAAGGACAAGGGCAACAGGCACATGGGAACACCAGCACCTCCAAGTTCTCTTCCAAGTCACACGCCATCCTGACTTGGACATTATCACCGTTTCTTCATTATCGCTGTGTCAAAATCCTGGAAACCCCATTTAACAGCACTGTGGGAGTTACTTCACCAGACGGCCTGCAGCGGTTCAAGAAGGCGGCTCACCAGCACCTTATCAAGGGAAACTAGGGAAGGGCAATAAATGCTGGCCTTGCCAGCGACGCCCACATCCTGTGAATAAATTAAATAATTAAAATAAACTTGTGGCGTTTCGCAATTCACGGGTATCTCTTCATCGCCACAAGTTGCTGGATGATTTACACATTAATAATGGTGAGTGCCATTAATCGTACCATTATTTTGGCATCAAATTCTAGCCCATTGTTTTATACCTTAATAAAGTTATTCCTTTTTCATTGAACCTTGGATTGCAATGAATCCTAAAGCAAGTTCAAATAAGAACTTTACACCTTTATATATCTAATAACAATCGTTGTGTTCCACTCCTTTCTTTCTTGTAGCCTCTTCCAGCCATTGTCTTGTCCAACAGACTATTTTCTGGAGTATATGATAATTACTCTAATTTATTTGCTATATAGTTCAAATTGAAATTATTTTTAGCAAGGGAGAAATTAACAGGAGAGAATTCAGCTTAACAATCAGCAAGCAACTTTTAGAACATTATTCCAGCACTGGTCTATTGATTGATCGATTTTATAACTTGAAACTAGTCTGGAGAGAGTATTTTGAGCTGTCCAACACAGGGGTTAAGGGTACTACAGGGTACAGATCTGTCACTGGTAGCTGGAGCAGTTTTGAGGTGATGAATTAAGAGTATCACACAGCATTATTACACTTGCGAAATTGTAGTTATTTGTCTAAAATGTGTTGGTGCCGATATAAGGGGCCTGCAGTTACGATCGGAGGCTTCCCGCGGGCTGATGCCTCTGATCATCAAAAAATCTACATATTTACCTGGTGGTCCGGGAGATACGGAGGCCTGCGATCCTGGGCCTCTCCTGGTAGAAATGCGCAGAGGTCCATGTATCCCAGGGGTGCAGACGGTTCACAAGCACCCCGGGATCACATGGGCTGGCCCAAACAATGAAAGAAGGGAATCCCCATTCATACTTATCTGTCATAAGTATGAATTGGGATGACTTAAAAAATACACAAACACATGAAATATTTTTTTTTAATTACATGAATAAAATTAATTAAAATAGCATTTAATTAAATATTTTAAACAAAAATTTAATTTTTTGATTTTTTTAAATATGTGTTAACGGGGCTAAAAATAAACTTACCTTATTGGACAGGATTTTTTAATATATAAATGAGTGATAAAATTTTATTTTTCTATTTTTTAAAACTCTTATGCTGGTAAAAGCAGGCCTTACACCTGCTTTTACCAGGCGTAAGAATTTCACAACCTTTCAACGGGCGGAAGTGGGACAAATAGCGCAACTCTCCACCCGCAGAGGCCCTTTTCCCGGGGATGCAGATCATCTGTCAAGAAGATTCTTGACAGATCGCAAGTGCCGGGCTTCAGCACAAGCGCTTCGCGTGCCTAAACCCGGAATTGGCGCAGCCCCCACGGGCACGTACACACCTCGTACGCACCCGTAGGGGTCGCAAAATACGGCCCATTAAACAAGCCTCTTAAAAACACTGTTCATATGAAGAAACGCAAATTGGATTTTTTTTAATGCTACAGCCTGGAGTTTCACTTGTAAAAATGCTACTAGAGGCCACAGATTCAACTCACAAACTGCCCACATTTGCCAATCATCACAACTGTGCCGGCTTTCCACCAGCCTCTGCAGTTGGCAGCTGCACATTTGCTTGTATCGTGGGCGATCGCCATTCATTCACATCACTGCTGACAGAAGCCTGTGGTGTTCTGGCCAACGAGTTGGCACCCAGAACATCTGCTGGGATGACACTGGAAATGTTGCAGGCAAGCCTGAGCATTTAAACGGCTGACAGGCCAGTTATGTGGATAGCCCAGGCTCTGAGGAGGTTAAGCATGCACATTTGGATCAACTTGAACTATGGATTCAGATTCAGGTAATCCATAATTCAGACAGCTGCATGTACAATCCAAAAACAGACAGACAGCTGCTTGAGCCATCGGGAACCCACTCTTCCTCACTTCAACCCCAACCAGACGCCAAAAGAGCCAAGAGCATCCCGCCACTCAGTGTGACTGCGCGATTTATATATAAGGTAGCAGATTGACAGCAGTGGCCGATCAAGGGTTAAATAAGAAGAGGGCTTTACTGCTGCTGGTCAGGTTCTGCACCTTGGAGCGTGCCTTTGATTAATTTTTAAAAAGGAGATGGTTGCCTGGAATCTAATCAACCTCTCTTTGGCAGGAAAGGTTTCTCTGTAACAGTGTGAAACTTTCCATGGCTTGTCATCAGTGCTGAGGTGGTTACATAGAATTACATAGAAATTAAATCACGGAAACATTCGGCCCAAGCGGTCTGAGCTGGTGTTTAACCTCCACGCAAGCAGTAGTCCTAATCCCATCTGTCCCTAGGGTAGAATGTAGGAGACCAGCCACATTCAAAGAAAGAACTTGCATTTAGTAAGCACCTTTCACGGCCTCAGGAAGCCCTAAAGCACTTTACGGCCAATTAAGTACCTTTTGAAGTATAGTCACTATTTTAATCTAAGAAACACTGCGGCCAATTTGCGCACAGCAAGCTCACACAGCATCAATGAGATAATGACCAGATAATCTGTTTTACTGATATTGGTTAAGTGACAAATATTGGCTGGGACACCAGTGAGAACTCCTCAACTCCTCTTTGAAATAGTGCCGTGGGATCTTTTACGTCCACCTGAGAGGGCAGACAGGGCCTCGATTTAACGTCTCATCCGAAAGACAGTGCCTCCAACAGTGCAGCGCTCCCTCAGCACTGCACTGGAGTGTCAGCCTAGGTTATGTGCTCAAGTCTCTGGAGTGGGACTTGAACCCACAATCGTCTGACTCAGAGGCGAGAGTGCTACCCACTGAGCCACAGCTGAAAACCTGGTGAGCCTGCAGTGCTCCCCCTCCAAGGCCAATATATCTTTCCAGAGTGGCTGGCCATGTTGAAGGATACAGAGATGTGAAGGAGGATGAGTAGGGATAACAGAGTCACTAAGCAAGTCCATCAAGTTTTTGGTGACAACCATTTCAGTGCTGTAAAAGGGGTAGAAACCCGAAGGGAGGGAGATTATTTTGACATTCAGGTACTGTCTACATGTTGTACTGCAATATCATCAGTTTTAGCCAATGGTTCTCATGAAGTAAATTAAGGAACATTGCTAAAAATTCCAAGTCACAATTTGTATCACCTTGCAAGCTTTGAAAGTAGCAGTTCAAAGTATAGCTTTATAAATTCAAAGTAAACTATTGATGCTGTGCAGTATTGACACTTCAAAGCCATGCTTAACTGAATTGAATTTTATGTCCTCTGGCAACTGCAATGGGTCTGTATGTATTGGACATCGATAGGACCAGAGGGAAAAAAATTCATTTCGATTTAAATATCGATCTGTTGTAGAGAAAAAGGGCCATCAGAAATAAAGGAAAACTGAGATTTTTCAAATTTTCTTCAGAAGCCAATTAATCTCTGAAATTGTTAAATTTATATTTCTGTATGAATTTTTGTGCGATTAAAATGAATAACGTCAGTGCTGAGGAATATCTATTTTTGCCACAAAGTAAAGAAAGAACTTGCATTCATATAGCACCATTCACGGCCTTAGGATGTCCCAAAGCGCTTTACAGCCAATGAAGTACTTTTTGAAGTGTAGTCACTGTTGTAATGTAGGGAAATGTGGCAGCCAATTTGTTCACAGCCAAGTCCCAGAAACAGCAATGAGATAAATGGCCAGCGATGTTGGTTGAGGGATAAATGGTGGCCAGGACACCAGGAGAGCTCCCCTGCCCTTCTTCGAATAGTGCCATGGGATCTTTTACATCCAACTGGGAGGGCAGACAGGGCCTCGGTTTAACGTCTGCTGTGATTATCTGCACAAACATTTTTGCGGCCTTCTGCACATGTGGCCTTCTGCTCACCCGATCCCCTTCTGCATATGTGTGCTGTTTACTGAGGCCGCGCATGCGCAGTACCCCAGAGTTGAGGCCTCCTCGGGTAGGGGGAGAGAGGGAATCAGAGGGGAGAGAGAGAGAATCAAAAGGGGAGAGAGGATCGAAAGGGGAGAGATGTAGGATTTGCAAAATTGGATTTCATATTAATAAGGGTCAATAGGCAGAAGAGGCCATGATTTTAAAGACTGTTTTAAAAGAAGCCCAGAAAAAGGGGCATACAAAATGGCCGCCATACCATGTGATCAGCTTATTGGGACACTTTAAAATGGTTCCTGCGCAACCTCAGACAGATTTGTGGATTCAACCCACAGTAAGTTCTGGAAGCCGTTCCTGAGAGAACGAAAACAGGCCCACAGGTATGCATATGGATTCGATGCAGATCTAGTCAAGATCGGCCTGGAGACAGAGGCCATCAAATTGTTGCCCCAGACAAAAGGGGACAATTTCATATTCATGAGAACAGCACCCAGGACTAGATAACGAGATCAGCAGGACATTAAAAACAATGGAGGTAATTTCAAACCAGAGATGGGCCTGTTACCAGTCGTTTAAGACATTTTAAAATATAATAACTACCCCACTGTGCACACAGCCCGCCAAAATTAAAACAAAGACTAACCTGATTTTGGGCGGGAAGTGAAGCCTCTGGAAGAAAGGTATATCTGGAAGACTTTTTCGGCAGTTGGAGGCGAACAAGCTGGCAGCAGCAAGGAGTCAGGACAGGCAGGCCAGAGAGAGCTTGGAGGCACACTGGACACAGCAGCAAGCTCTCGGGACAGTCAGACACGCCGGGTTGGAGAGCTGGAAACACGCAGCTTGAATCCGGACACCCAGAAGAAGGAGCAGTCGATCGCAGGCGTTCCGCCCCGGGGAAGCACATCGGGAGATCATCGACCATCCCCGGGCCGTTGCCGGAATGAGAGGCCATAGACCCAGCTTGGGAGAAGAGCCAAAAAAATAAAGGTCCCAAGCGAAGAAACCTTCCAGCCACCACGGCTCGGTAGAAGGGAGGAAGGGAACCTGAAGAAGCGATGGGAGCCAGCCCAAGGCTCCTCTAACCAGGGTCGAGCCGACGATCCTCGACCCCGCCGACATCCAGGCCCACTGGTGTCCAGCCACCCCCGACCCCCACCTCAGGAGAGAGGTGTGGCGCAGCTCGCTGGGGTGCCACGATCCACGTGGAGACGAAACGCCTGAAAGGACCAAACACAGACTTGATTTCAAAACCTTGCACTTCCTAGTGGGATTGGTGAGCATGTTTCTGGCCCTTCACAATCAGATCTAGATAGGTTTAATAAGGGGGTGGATTTTAAGGGTACAATTAACATGAGTTGTTGTCCCTCGATGTTCCGTGTGTTTCCTTATTTCATGATAATCTTTGTAGAGTATAAGATGCCTGTATTTGCCTTAGTTAGTACTGTGTCGTTATGATTTGTTTGTGTGTTTTTCCCTCCCATGTACTCCCTTATCTGCTTGCATTTGATTTGATAATTTTGCTTATGCAATAAAATTTCATTTTTGTTTCATCAAACTTGGTCTACAAGAGTTTTCTCTACATTGTAGTTCATGCCCCAAAGTCCAGAGTATAGAATCTAAGGGGCGAGTGGGTCGAACCACTCACGGTTTACTGTGCAAGAGAGAGAGGCCTCCAGAGAGAGAAACCGCAGGGAAACCTCTCAAGGAAAACCCCTTACAGAGAGAGAGGATCAGAGGGGAGAGAGAGGGGATCGGGGGGAGAGAGGGGATCAGAGGGGAGAGAGAGGGGATCGGGGGGGAGAGAGAGAGGATCAGAGGGGAGAGAGAGGGGATTGGAGGGGGGAGAGAGGGGATCGGGGGAGAGAGCAAATCGAAGGGAGAGAGAGAGGATTGGGGGGGAGAGAGAGGGGATCAGAGGGGAGTGAGAGGGGATCAGAGGGGAGAGAGAGGGGATCAGGGGGGTTGAGAGCGGATCGAAGGGAGAGAGAGAGGATCGGGAGGGAGAGAGTGGGGATCAGAGGGGGGACAGAGAGGGGATCAGAGGGAGAGGATCAAAAGGGCAGAGAGAGAGGATCAGAGGAGAGAGAGAGGGGATCAGAGGGGGGAGAGAGAAGGGATCAGAGGGGAGAGAGAGGGGATCGGGGGGGAGAGAGAGCATCAGAGGGGGACGAGAGAGAGAATCGGTTGGAGAAAGAGAAGATTGAAAGGGGAGAGAGAGGATCGAAAGGGGAGAGAGAGTGCATCAGAGGGGGAAGACAGAGAGAATCGGGGGAGAGAGAGACGATTGAAAGGGGAGAGAGAGGATCCAAAGGGCAGAGAGAGGGGATCAGAGGGGGGAGAGAGAGGGGATCAGAGGGGAGAGAGAGGGGATCAGAGGGGAAGAGAGGGAATCAGGGGGAGAGATTGGATCGAAAGGGGTGAGAGAGAGGATCGAAAGGAGAGGGAGGATCGGAAGAAAAGAGAGAGGGGACCAGAGGGGGAAGAGAGAGGGAATCAGGGGGAGAGAGAGGACCGAAAGAAGAGAGAGAGGAAATCAGAGGGGGGAGATAGAGGATCGGAGGGGGGAGAGAGAGAGGAGAGAGGAATGTCTCATCCAAAGACGACTCCTCCGACAGTACTGCACTGAAGTGTCCACCTAGATGATGTGCTCAGGCCTCTGGAGTGGGACTTGAATCCACAAACTTCTGACTCAGAAGGAAGAATGCAACCACTGACCCACGGCCAACACCAAAGTGTCAGCATCAAGTATTCCAAAGTCAATAAGCAGCACTGGTTTCCTACATTACAACAGTGACTGCACTTCAAAAAGTACTTCATTGGCTGTAAAGCGCTTTGGGACGTCCGGTGGTCGTGAAAGGCTCTACATAAATGCAAGCCTTTACTTCTTTTAAATTAACAACACCATTCTGCTGCAGAAGTGGTGTTCAACCCTACCCTCCCAGTGAGACTTCCACTTCCCACAGAAGCCATGCTCATGGCCACTTGAAGCTGTTGGGTTAGCACCAATTTGTTCTGAATTATAGTCAAGTTATGCTTAGATTCTTAACCACTGGGAGCTTAACTGAAACTGCACCAACTCATTCATGCGGATGACACAGCCAAGAAGAGAACACTTTCATCTCATCAGTCTTGGCTGGATTCAGAGCTCGGTCTCAGAGATGAAAGGTTCTGAACTGAAGAGCCACTTCAGAAACCAGCAGGAGAGGGGGCCAACAGAATTGCTTAGATCGGTCATTCAACTAAGGAATATAACAGCAGGTCAGACACAATGGCAAAGGGATATCTTGAGGAGTTGTCAGGAAGATGAAACCCATAAGTTCTTCAGTCCCATTTTTTGCTTTTGAAAGGTCACAAGGCAATATCATGATAGTGGGTTGTGTACAGGCTCTGTTTCCAGAAAATGCATTTTAACTTGTAATCTTGTACCGTCTACAAGATGCACTGCAGCAACTCACCAAGGCTTCTTCGGCAGCACCTCCCGAACCCGCAAGCTCTTCCACCTAGAAGGATGAGAGCAGCAGGCGCCTGGGAACACCACCACCTCCAAGTTCCCCTCCAAGTCACACACCATCCCGTGAACAAATTTTAAAAAACTTATGTGTGAGGATGTTAGCTGTCTGGGAAAGCTTGAGCGACGCCTTGCTTCATATCTGCTGCAGCACAAGCAATAACGGATTTATTTCTGGTTTCTTTTAAATGTTCACATAAATTGACAAGAATTTAAGTGGCAGGTACCTTGGCACCAATCTGCGCTGCTCTGTAAAGTATCTGACAACATCCTTTACCGTGACAACAATGCCACTGAAATATTTTGACCAATTCATTTGATTGGAATCTGCCTGCTTCTACAGTCACTCAGTGTAAAAAATATTATTCTGAAAGACATTTTGATGAGTTCATGTCCGCACATAGCAGTTGTACCGGGAGTTCTCTGTGGATAAATATAGAACGTGGCCTCCCAGAATTCAGGCAATGTCATTACAATTGCAGAAGTAAGATTGTGACAAGGAGTTTAGGTGCGCTGCCTTCAGATTCTTTATCTTATTTTTCCCTCCATTTATTTGGGCTCGATCCCGTACAATATCACAATGCTGGAGTAGAATGAATGGACGAAAGAGGGAAGTGACAGCAAGAGCGATGAATCTTTCTATTCTTACGGTGGTGCTTTATATTAACTGCACGCTGACAGGTGTATACTGTAACCATTGCACCATCTAATGGAGAAAATATGCAAACTACCTGTACCTCAACCATTTTAAAAATGAATGCCACGTGCCCACTGATTACAATTGCCTCACTTTCTCATGCAATTTTACAACACAGAAGGCCACTCATCATAGAATCATAGAATGCTTACAGCACAAAAGAAGGCCAACAGCACTAGCAAACCTCCCCATGAGGTGCAACCTGTCTGGCCTGTACATGTCCCACCTCCCCCAGAACTGGCCCCAATGCCCCAGGAATCTGAAGCCCTCCCTCCTGCACCATCTCTTCAGCCACACATTCATCTGCTCTATCCTCCTATTCCTATACTCACTCACATGTAGCACCGGGAGTAATCCAGAGATTACTACCTTTGAGGTCCATCAGGCCTGTGCTGGCTCTCTGAAAAGCTAATCTGGCAATCTACTTAGTTCTATTCCCCTGTCCTTTCCCCATACCCTTTTAAGTTTAAATTTTTCCAAATCCATCTCCACTTCCCTTTAAATGCGATTAAAGAAATAAAAAAAAAGACTTGCATTTCTATAGCACCTTTCATGACCACCAGACGTCTCAAAGCGCTTTACAGCCAATTAATATTTTTTTTTCGAAGTGGAGTCACTGTTATAATGTGAGAACCGTGGCAGCCAATTTGCGCACAGCAAACTCCCACAAACAGCAATGTGATAATGACCAGATAATCTGTTTTTGTTATGTTGGTTGAGGGATAAATATTGGCCAGGACACAGTGGATAACTCCCCTGCTCTTCTTCAAAATAGTGCCATGGGATGTTTTACGTCCACCTGAGAGAGCAGACGGGGCCTCGGTTTAACGTTTCATCCGAAAGACGGCACTTCCGACAGTTCAGCACTCCCTCAGTACTACACTGGAGTGTCAGACTAGCTTTATGTGCTCAAATCCTTGGAGTGGGACTTGAACCCACAACCTTCTGACTCAGAGGCGAGTGTGCTACCGACTTTTTAAAAATTCTATTATTTATTGAACTTTAAGAATATTTACAACATCGTGATCATTCCATTGTATCATTCAAATCCATTCCGCCGCTCTGCACAGCCATTCCTCCACCACATATTAACATCAAAACCTAAAGTTTAATTTGTCACCCGTAACATATATTAATCGATTGTACTTAAAATTTTCCCAATCTTACATAAGACCGTCATGGTAAAAATCCAGTTATGAGCCAATTTGAAATCCAGTTCAATCCACTCTGGACATTTAAAATTCGCCCACACTCCCTTCCAAATCCTGTTGAAGTCCAGCTGTGGGTATATACTCTGCCAAAACTCCTGACCAGCAGGTGTCTTGAATCTCCATTCTCTAAATACCTATAGAAATCTCGGCCTAGAAATTCAGTAGCGTTCGCCAGCCGTTAACGCCTTAAGAGGGGTAGATTTCCAGCGCTAGGCACTTAGCGCCCGGGCGCAGTCCGATCTGCGCCTACGCCCAACTTCAGTTGACATTTAGCGCCGGCGCAAAGTGTTTGCGCCCGCTCAGCTGCGCGCGCAGCTTATGACGTCATTTCATCGTGCAACGCTGTTTGTGCGCCCCAAACCGGAAATTCAGTGGCGCCCGCCCAATGTGGGCGTGGTGCTGTTAAGAACTGTGAACTGGAACGCAGCAGAGGCCCTGCGGGCCTCGGGGAGCGCAAATTAAAGGGCACTTAGACTGAACTATAAAGGCCAGCCATTTTGCTGCAATGACTTTAGTGCTTTGGATTTCTGGACAGAGACCAAGGAACAGACCTTACTGATTTGGGACAACATAGGAGAGGTATTTTTGGCTTCTGGCCAGAGCTTGGAAATTAGACTCATTGTGATTTCACTGTTTGCAAGTTTATTATGGGGGCTGCATGGGGTTCCAACCCTCAGTTCCAGCATTATGTGCGAAGGGCTCGCAGACGCTGTGTGAGAGGGCCAGCCATGCCTAGACGCAGAGGGGCCATCAGGCGTCGGCAACGTAGGCCTTACCCACTCAGGGAATACCGGCAGCAGGTGTCCTATCTCACCATGACTGCCGCGCATTGTGTTAAGAGGCTGCGCTTCAGAAGGGAGGTGGTTGCAGAGATCTGCCAGCTGCTTCACAGAGATCTGCATCCACAGCTGATGTGCAGGACGTCTCTGTCGGTGGAAGTGAAGGTCACAGTGGCTCTGAACTTTTTTGCAAGCGGCTCCTTCCAAGCCGCTGCTGGGGACATAGCGAACATCTCCCAGTTCGCCGTGCATCGCTGCATCCGGCAGGTCACCGATGCCCTTTTCGCAAGGAGACACCAATTCATCTCCTTCCCCATGACCCGAGAGAGGCAGGAGCAGCGTGCAGTCGGATTTGCCAGGATCGCCGACTTCCCCATGGTGCAGGGCGCCATTGGCTGCACGCATGTGGCTATGCGGGCACCTATCGACAATGCTGAGGATTACCGCAACCGGAAGGGCTACCATTCCCTCAATGTACAGCTGGTGTGTGACCACAGGCAGTGCATCCTAGCTGTCAATGCCCGCTTTCCAGGAAGCAGCCACGATGCATTTATCCTGCGCCAGACTACTGTGGCTGACATGTTCGAGGCACAGCCTCCACCAAGGGGATGGCTTATTGGGGACAAGGGCTACCCTTTGTGTACATGGCTCATGACCCCGCTCCGCGCGCCCAGGACCCCTGCGGAGGAGGCATACAACGAAAGCCATCAAGCCACAAGGAACATCATAGAGCAAACGATTGGCATCCTCAAGCAACGGTTCCGCTGCCTGGATCATTCCGGCGGATCTCTACAGTATTCGCCGGATAGAGTCTCCCAGTTCATCGTCGTTTGCTGCATGCTGCACAACCTGGCTATCCGCAGGACTCAGGCACTGCCACCTCGCGTTGGACCACCACCTCAGGAGGACGAGCAGCAGGACCATGAGGAGGAGGAGGAGGAGGAGGAGTACCAGCCCAGGAGGGAGCCACAAGGTCCAAGGGCCGTCCGCCGGTGGCTTATTGAACAACACTTCTAGGCCCCCTGTCAGGGAATGGCTTGTGGCAATGAACGCACCTGAATGCAGCCGCTCCGCAAGCCCTCAGCCGGTTAACGCAACAACCACTTGAAACATGACACCTGGACAAGCTGAATAAATAAAAAGCTTTATTTAACAAACTCAGGGCCCTTCCCACATGAAACAGAAAAACAGACAAGACCCCCAAAAAACAGTCAAAAACATATCTCACTCCCACAACCTGGGGAGGAATAACAAAAATTGTCCTTCCAATTGGCCTTCATCCTCGGCCTTACCAAAATAAGCCCCTCCCCTCCAGAACACAAACACCCCCATATAAAAAAAACAGTTGGCAACACACTCTACTTGGTGTGCCGAGAGGGCGAGTCCTTGTGCAGGCTTCTCCGGCCCCTGCCCGACCTGTTGCTCTGCCTCAACCTGGGCCCTGTGGGTGTTGCAAGGCTGGGAGAAGGCTCCTGAGGGGCACAATGCATGACGGCAGATGCCCTTGGGGGTCGGCCTAGACGAGGTCCGGCCCTGGAGGGGCCGGCTGCTAACTGCTGCAGTTGTGGCTGGCCAGCATCAGTCTCTCCAGCAGCTCATCGCACCTTGGCTGGGGGAGTGGCAGTGGCAGCTGCAGCAATGGGGGCAAGCTGGCTGATGCCCTGTTGTTGTGTGCACTGCCTCCCATGGTCGAATAGCTTGGCCAGTGTGTTAAGTGCAGAGAGTGCTATTGATGATCATGCCAGTGCCATAGCTGTGGGAGGAGGGCTGGCCATTAGGCCTTTGAGGTCCCTTTGCCCATAATGTGAGGTGCACATGCAAGGATGAGGAGGACACTGGAAAGGGTACTCACCCTGACCAACCGACTGAGGTCGTTGAACTTCTTGCGGCATTGGTCAGCAGTCCTGGGGACATCGCTGTTGGCTGACACCCTCAGGGCGATTTCCCTCCAGGCTCTCCTGTACTGCCTCCTGGGAGCCTTCTTGCCACTGTCCGGGCACAAGATCTCTCTGTTCTTTTCCAACCCCCTAAGCAGCACCCTCAAAGCATGCTCTGAGAAGCACTGCGCTCGTCCACGGGCCTTCTGCATGGCTTCAGGCGCTATTTGGGTCCACCAGCAGTGTTCAGGCCTAGCTGCAGGGCTCCACTATCCAGGGCGTGGCTGCAGACAAAGTCGACCCTTCCCCCTTTAAGAGCTGGCCGGCGTCAGGGTGTCTGCTGTCAATCAAAACATGACTGCACCTGCGCTGCGCCCGGCCTCGGCGTTATCAGTCCGCACCGCCGGCTTAGCGCCTAAAGATAGGAGTGCAACGCCAGTTTCAGCGCTCGCCCAAACTCCTTGGCCAAAGCTACTGAATTTCGGCGAAGTGGCCTCCACTTTCCGGCGGGCGCTAACTTTAGCGCCCGCCCGACTTTACCGCCCCAAAAGTGGCTATCCTGAATTTCTAGGCCCTCGAGTATTACAGTTGTCAAATTGAACCAACCCTTCCCCTTTCTCCAGCAGAAAGCTTGGAAAAGCGGGATGCATTTACTTCCTTTGGGGATTTCTGCATTTATTTCTTCCATCCAATCCTATGGCATTGCCCTCGCAATCTTCTCATACATGATCATAATTGTTTTTTCCTCTACCTCCTGATCCTCCTCCCAAACCATGTCCCTCACTATCGCTACCGGCAACCAACCTGGAATTACCACGTATAATACATCTTTCACACATATAATACCAGCTTTTATAAAAGCTTAATTAAATAATACCTCTCCTTCAATGTTGACCCACCTGTTCAAAAATAAAGGTTGTTCTAAAAATTCCTCCGCACCCTTGGACATAAACTGCGCACTTTTTAAAAATTGGGCCCAAGTCTCTACAACCCCCTTATAAAACCTACAGAGAAGTTTAATCGATTTCAAAAACATATTGGCCAGAACTTCGGGTCCCCACGGGTGAGTACGCGTTAGGTACTCACGCGTAGGCCCAACGAAAGTGCTGGTGTCGTGCATGCACTGCGCATGCGCGGGAAACTGGAACTTCCGTTCCCTTAAAGGAGGGGGTTCACAGGTCGAATGCGTGCGCTGAAGATTCTTTAGGGAGAGCTGGACCATATTATGGCTTGACTCTGCCCTCGACCCGTGGTGCCCTCTGCTGTCTTTGTCCATTTCCACTGTACTTGGTGTGTTTTCCACCATCTCCATCCTGTTCTCTGCTCCGCAATTTTCTGCCTCTTCCTGTGCTCTTTTCTCTTTCCATTCACCAGCTGTGTCCTCCGACTACTCCGCTCCTCCAGCCATTCCACTCACACCTGCTGCTCCTTCTCCCATCTCCTCATCACTCAAGGGGCTTCCTTCTGCCTCACACTCACAGTGGGTGGGGCCTTTGTGACACATCCCACAGCTCTTCACCTTGTAGCTCCAAGCGATGTGTCCAGACTCACTGCAATTATAACTCTACACGTCTGGACAGTTACTTACAAGATGGTTGTGTCCAAGACAATAATAACAAACCTTCACCTGATTATCATGCAGTACTCAGAAATACTGCACTCCTTCCATTGTCTCAGATTTCATGCTATATGGCAATGACTTCACCCCCTCTGGGAACCGCAACTTTACGTAAAGGATTCCATCTGCTACCCGCGTTCCTGGATAGTATCTCCCCTTTGTTGCTGAGCAAATTTTAATGCCCCACGACTCCAACTTTTTGATTAGCACATCATCCTCAATATAAACCGGCAAGTTTAAGAATGAGACCACCATCTCTTCCGAATAGAGCAGCGATACCTCCAAGAACTTATCACCAACCGTCAAACTGAGTAAAAGTAATTCCACCTCCTCTCGGCCACTGACCATCACCTCAAACCCAACATTCGGCTTTGGTTGGCAGGCAAAGCAGCTTCCCTCGCCACAGTCCTCATGTACCGCCTGGATAATATCCCAAGCTCGTATCTCCTTATCCTCACACTGAATCAACACCCTGTTTTCTTTTCCAATCCTGCTGAGGTCCCGGCCCAAATCATTGGGCCTTTTTTTCTCCCTTCCCCCAACATTTTCTCCCCGGATTAAATCCATCCTGGAAACACTGTCCCCTGAGGGTACCTCCCCTCAGCAGCCATCTGGCTGCTGCTTATGGACCAAAAATACCCTAAAACCTGAAAAAAACCCCACCACCAACTTTTTACAAACTCACTCCAAATCCCTGCTGTAATCAAGCAACCAGCAGCACCTGCTCACTCCTAGCCCCTCCCTCCTAGAGCGTGCTACCCACTGAGCCACAGCTGGCACATGCTGATTCCGGATTTTGTTGCCACCGCTTCCATGTCCTAACAACCCTCTGCAGGAAATAAGAATGTCTGAATCGCTCCTTTTATCCTTTGGTTAATGGTATTATTTTTTTGGCCCCCTAGTTACTGACTCATTCACCAGTTCTTGTCTGGGGCAGTGATCGCATCATTTAAAGGGTAAGTGGCTTAAAAGTTAATGCACACATGACCAATGTGATCTCCTGGACTGGTTTCGATCACCTGAGAAGGTCGGAGAGGAATTTTCCAGATTTATTGCCCCCTTAATGGCCCTGGGAATTTCTGTTTTTTTTTGCCTCTTCCAGAAGAATACATGGCAGTTAGGAAGGCAGGCAGTGCCTAGTTATAATGCTCCAGGCACCATGAGTGTGGGGCAGGCTTGATGGACCAGCTGGTCTTTCCCTACCCGTCATTTTCATATGTTCGTAAATAGTTCCCACCATTTTAGTTTATCAAATCATCTTACAGGAAACTTTTTTTTATCCAGCACGGACGGGACCGACGTGGTGCCGGTTCATCAAAAATTCCGGATAACCGAAAGCTATAGTAAAAGATACGGAGCTGAGAGCTCCGTATAAAGCAACAAACCCTGTTGCTTACAGCTTCAGAACAATGGCCACAAGTTGCAAGCATCTCTGTAGCTTAGCAACAGCTGCAGCCATACCCTTGCACAGCAACAAATGGAGGAAGGCAAGTAATAAAAGTTACCTGAACCTACTCCTGAATTTTGCCGGTTAACCGAGATTTCTGGTTATTTAGGTGCTGGTAAATCAAAAGTTTCCTGTACAATTTTGAAGACCATCATCAGATCTCCTCTTAAACTTCTCTGTTCTCCCTGGCAAATATTGATCCCTCAGCCAACACCTAAATGCAAATGGCCTGGTCATTATCATATTGCTGTTTGCAGGACTTGCTGAGCGCAAATTGGCGGCCGCATTTCCTACATTACAACTACATTCCTACATTACAACAGTGACTATACTTCAAAACTACTTCACTGGCTGTTAAATGCTTTGAGACGTCCCAAGGTCATGAAAGGTGCTTTATAAATAAATAGATACATTTAAGAGGAAGCTGGATAAACACATGAGGGAGAAGGGAATAGAAGGACATGTTGATGGGGTGAGATAGAAACATAGAATCATAAAATAGTATAGCAGAGGAGGAGGCCATTCAGCCCGTCAAGTCTGCGCCAGCTCTTTCGAAGAGCAATCCAGTTAGTCCCACTCATGCCGCTCTTTCCCCATATCCCTGCAATGTTTTCTCCTTCAAGTATTTATACAATTCCCTTTTGAAGGTTGCTATTGAATCTGTATCCAGTACCCTCAGGTGGGAAGAGGCTGGCCTGGAGCATAAACACTGGCATGGACCTGTTGGGTTGAATGGCATGTTTCTGTGCTGTAAATACTATGTAATACTATGTAAGTATTTCCTTCTTTCTTTCTTTCTGACAGAAAGGAGCTGAGTTTCTCCAGGCTCTTCTCGTGATGCTCTACAATTTATCCCCATCTCTTTAAGAAACTGGGAGACAGTGTGTGTCATCGGACTCTTCTACCTTAGGGGTGGGAGGGCATGACAGTGAAGCCCAAACCTATCCTAACTTGTCATCCCCAAGATGCAAAACTTACTGCACATCAACAAATTGCAGTTGATAGTTTGCCTCCCTATCCCAGGGGCACTGAGGCCAACTGCAGCACTCTATACGACTATAGTCTCTGGAGTTTAGAAGAATGAGAGGTGATCTCATTGAAGCATATTAAATTCTTACAGGGCTTGACAGGATAGATGCTGAGATGCTGTTTCCCCTGGCTGGAGAGTCGAGAACCAGGGGTCACAGTCTCAGGGGTCGGCCCTTTAGGACTGAGATGAGGAGAAATTTCTTCACTCAGAGGGTGGTGAATCTTTGGAATTCTCCACCCCAGAGGGCTGTGGAGGCTCAGTCGTTGAGTATATTCAAGACAATCGATAGATTTTGGGACATTTGGGGAACCAAGGGATATGGGGATAAGGTGGGAAAGTGGAGATTAGTTAGAAGATCAGCCATGATCTCATTGAATGGTGGAGCAGGCTCGAGGGGCCGTATGGCCTACTCCTGCTCCTATTTCTTACATTCTTATGTTCTTAATCAGTGAACTCAGCACAGACCAGGAATCAAACCTTCTGCTCTGTGTGGCTCTAGCTACATAATGGTTTACCAAACTGAGACATTGAAGTGGCTATTTTAATCATTTTTGGTAGCAAAAATGTTATTGGTCTTTTACACACATTTGATTTGGAAATTCTATTAACTGGGACAAATGAAACAACAAGCACAGGGAATAAGTTTCAGGGTAAGTTATTTAATATATTGGAAGTAATTTTGTACAAAGGATGAGAAATGCACGAAAGAGCCACCAGCAGAAAATGTTCGACTCCAGGTTCCATTTGGGCAATCACGTCGGTATAACTAGACACTAAACACATTGTGTGATGTGATGACTGTACTGTTCAAATTAATCACACTACTTTTAGCCTGAAATATCTGAAGGCTGGTGTACAGCAACCTTCCCACTGCTAATTACACAATTACCTTCAAGGAAGACCGCGCTTTCATTTTACTCGGACTTACACATGTTTTGTCATAACGTCAGTGACCCCCTTCACTGCTTCCTGGAGTGAAGATAAATGGGGGGGTGAGGGGTGTTAATGGTCTCTGTATTTCTAGACTTCAATTCTATATAATTAGAGTGGACGGTCCAGGGCCGTGCTAATGGGGCCATTCTACACATCAACAACAACAACAACAACTTGTAGTAAAACGACCCAAGGCGTCGCACTGGATTATGTTAAGACAAAAAAATTGACACCGAGCCACAGAAGGATAAATTAGGGCAGGTGACCAAAAACTTGGTAGGTTTTAACGAGCGTCTTAAAGGAAGAAAGAGAGGTAGCAAGGCGGAGAGGTTTAGGCAGGGAATTCCAGAGCTTAAGGCCAGTGTTTCTCACTAATATCTTAATTTCTTCTTGCCAATTCTGCCTCGCCCTCCCTCCTCTTCTGCAGGCATTGATCCTTGCTGGGCTATAGTCACCCTCCACTACCTCACACAAGTGGCCATTAGTCACCTGTGAACCTTAACTGTGAGCATCAGTAAACTATGCGACCACAGGGCTGGAAAAAAGGCAGAACTTGCAAATATATATAGCGCCTTTCACAGCCTCAGGACGATCCAAAGTGCTTTACAGCCAATCAAGTATTTTTGAAGTGTAGCTACTGTTGTAATGTAGGAAACGCAGCAGCCAATTTGCGCACAGCAAGCTCCCACGAACAGCAATGTGATAATGACCAGATAATTTGTTTTTTATTGACATTGGTCATGGGATAAATATGGCCAGCACACCAGGGAGAATTTGGTTTAATGTCACATCTGAAAAACAACACCTCCAACAGTGCAGTACTGCAGTGAAGTGTCAGCATAGATTATATGCTCAAGTCTCTGGAGTGGGACTTGAACTCAAAACCTGCTGATGCGGAGGTGAGAATGTCACTTCTGAACCGCACATCTGAAGCTATTCCTGACCTCACGTAACATGCACACATACATGCTTCCAGCAAGGGTTGTTGGATAGTGGTCAAGTGTGGGAAATTTACCCAATTTTTCCCTCTTCAGCCTAAGGGCACTGAGGCCAATAATAGCATTCCTATCTCATGGAGACTAGTTGGCATATATAGAGGGGGAGGATGGGAGGTCAGCAAAGACTGCATTAGAGTAACATTGGAGGTGACCAAGACACGAATGAGGGTTTCAACATGAGAGGGGCTGAAGTGGGGGTGGAGACAGACCATGTCACAGAGGTGTGTGTAAGAGGTCTTGGTGCTAAATAAGATGTGGGGTTTAAAGTTCGGCTGAGGGTTCAACAGGATACCAAGATTACAAACGACACAATTAATCATGGGTCGGTGGCCAGGGAGGGGAGTTTGTGGCAGCAACTGTTAACGATGGCTTCAGTCTTCCTGATGTTGAGCTGAAGGAAGTTGTGACTCATCCAAGATTTGATGTTGGGAAAGCAGCCTGACAGCACAGATGCAATGGACAGGTGAGCACCATCATGCAGAGTAGAACTGGGTATCATCGGTGTACCTGTAAAAACTAACCCTGTGCTTGGGAACCCCATAGGTGCCAGTGTGGGGGGGGAGAGAAAAGGAGCCATTTGCTGGAGATGCACTAGCTGTATTTGGATACTAAGGAATGGGACCATGCAAGGACAGACCCATGGAACTGACCATCCCACATTATGCAGCCCACATAAGATGCCTTGCTTGGTATAACATTTCCCTGCTCTTAACAACTCATGATCCATTCCTTCTTCCTCAGCAAAGCCTCCCGATTTGCATCAGTTCCTCCCTTTATTTATATTTTGTAAAGAACCTTATGTAATATATTAAATGCAATATATAAATGCCAGCAGTTCACTGCATTCACTGCATTGAGATCTAAAGGAATTCTGAGGCCACTGAGTGAGAGAGCAATATTGGTTTTGTCCATGGTGATTTCATGAACTCAGTGAGATAGAAGGTCAAAGGTGTTTCAATTTCATGCTTTCACCCATGAAGATCCATGATTAATGTGGCCAATAGAAGTTTCTTGGGTTGTTTCCCAAAGATGTTACTGTGCCAAGAGAGGAAGGAGAGCAAGTTTTATTTGTCGGGTGAATAGGAAAAAAATGAGGTACAATCTGAAATTATGGAGCGACTAGAGAAGCTCGGATTATTCTCCTTAGAGAAGAGAAGGTTAAGGGGAGATTTAATTGAGGTTTTCAAAATCACGAAGGGTTTTGATAGAGAAATAAGGAGAAACTGTTTCCACTGGCAGGAGGATCAGTAACCAGAGGACACAGGTTTAAGATAGACAAAAGCACCAGAGGGGAGATGAGTGTTTTTTTTAATGTAGCGAGTTGTTGTGATCCGGAATGCCTGGCCTGAAAGGGTGGTGGAAGCAGATTCAATAGTAACTTTCAAAAGGGAATTGAATATATACTTGATAAAGGAAAAATTTGCAGGGCTATGGGGAATGAGCGGGGGAGTGGGACTAATTGGAGAGCTCTTTCGAAAAGCAGGCACAAGCATGATGGGCTGAATGGCCTCCTTCCGTACTGTATGCTTCTATGATGTGATGGTAGGTTTTGTTTTGGATGTAATAAGAAAGCTTTAATGACCCAACTGTTAAGGCCACAAAGAATTTTAACAGAAAGAATCACAAGACCACGTCACAACATTGCCCCCTATTTTCTGATCCCTACGGGTGTGCACGAGGTGTGTACACACCCGTAGGAACCTCGCAAATGCCGGTTTCAGGCATGCGAAGCGCATGTGCTGAAAACCGGTATTTCCGATCTGTCAAGAATCCTCTTGACAGATTGGACGCCTGCTCTGGGGAAGGGCCTCTGCGGGTGGAGATTTCCGCTTTCTGCAGAACCTCCGCCCACTGAAAACCTTTAAAATCTTACGCCTGGTTTAAATAATTTAAAAAAAGGTAAGTTTATTTTTAGCCCTGTAAAAAACATTATTTTTTTTACAAAAAATTAAATTTTTGTTTAATATTTAATTTAATGTAATTTTAACTCATTTTAAAAGCGTGATAAAAAATATATAGTTAATATTTTGATGTGTTTTTGGAGTGATCTTCATTCATACTTTTGACAGGTCTATCTGTCAAAAGTATGAAGGGAGATTCCTTTCTCCCAATGGCGAACCGCATGCACCCCTGGGATACCTGGGCCCTGCGCATTTCGTCATGGAGAGGCCCAGGATCGGAAATGGCCGGACCTCTGGAGCCCTCAGGTAAGGGCGTAGATTTTTTCCAGATCGGAGGCCTCCGCACGCAGGAAACCTCCAATTGGAAAATACGAGCCATTGTGTCAATTATCTCCTCGCCTCCACGTAAGCAATTTCCACACTTAAGCTTAAATCTAGAAAGAAATTCGAGAGTTTAACAGGGAAAGATTTCATGCAACCAAAGTCGTGACATTTCTCTTCGCTTCCATTCCAATTGGGACCCTGCATTGCATAAATGCTCCATTACTTTATTTCCCTGATCACTTCAAAGCATTCAACCATGCGCCAACTGGTATGATTGACCACAAGTTGGTCTTGGATCTAAGACACTTTTTGTCATTACTTGAAAGGCATTTTAGGCGCAAGGTTGGGCTGGGTGACTGGGCCAATTGGAACAATCAGAAGCAGGAAGTTGCTACCTAATACTGGCATCCCATCTGCCAGTCAAAAGATCCAGATTTAATCTGAGTTCAGACTGGAAGAAATAGATATTGGCCCAGAATTTGCTGGAGGGGGGCATCTCGCGGTGAGCGCCGTGAGTTGGATTTTTTTCCAATGTTGACGGGATTGTTGAACAATCATCTTTTTTAATTCACAGAAGTTTGTCAATGAATGAACTTTAGACTGTCACAAATCAAACCTGTGCCATGACCAGAGGAACATCAATAGCAACACGCGTCATCAAGTGAAAAGCATTTTCAACAAAGACCAGATTCTATGGACAATAGAACTATCCAGCCCATTTCCTTCAGAAAGTGCTTCAAAAGTTTACTAGCACCTGACTAAATCAGCTATAACAATGCTACAAATCATGGGCCAAGTTAACAGGCGAGAAATAAAATACTTGCTGTCCCAATCAAAATTGGCAAGCTCCTGTTCAACTGCAATTAATTCCATGTCGCAATGCTGACGTGCATTTCTATACATTGAAAGTCACAGAGATTTGACCTTCAGTGTATATTCTCTATCCTTAAGGGGACTGCGGTGTACGATGCAATCAGACTTCAGGTAAGGAATTGAGCGCTGCTCTTGCAAGCTGCTACTGCATTATAAATGAAATCTGGGAAATTCCCCAGGCACCTGAGCCCACAATCAGTAGAACAGCAGCCCACTCAGTTATTCTTAATGAAAGAAACAGAATTGTAAGTAATGTAATGCCACTTTATCACAGTGACAGCAAAATTCACTGTAATTATGGTTTATTGAGATCTTTTGTATGGAAACAAAGTGCAGTTCTTCACAGCTCTTTCTAAAAGATGTTCTTTCAAGTTGTTTTTCATCATGACTTGAATTTAGAGGGTTATCTGCTTTAAGCAGTATTCTGTCCACTGCCAGCTATGGACTTGCTATACTGCAGATAAAACTGTTGACTGCGTGTACCTTTGCTGCTGTTTATCCAGTGAATAAACATTCATTCTGAAAATGGCTTTTGGTGGCACTGAGCCCTGTTTTGTTGAGACTGAGCATCGGGGTTTTGGTTTCTGAATCTGAAAACTTTGAGCTTCTCCCAGAGCTACCAAACATCAGCGCTGTGCCTCATGGAGCAGCTGAGCATGGAATAATCATCCCCAGGATGTTCAGGACTCTGTTTTGAATTCATTTTGAAATCTGCTTCTGCTAATTCTGGACTCCAATGGGCAAATCAAAATGGAAATCGTTCTTACTCACAGTCCTCAACACAAGTTGAACTATTCTGTAAAGTTATGGCTTCTTCGCTAGTGGCTCAGTCATAGCATTCTCACCTCTGAGTCAGAAGGTTGTTGGTTAAAGTCGCCCTCTTGGGACTTGAGCACAAAATCTAGGCTGACACTCCAGCACAGTACTTTATTAAAAAGTGAGAGATTGGGAAATGTTGGTACTCAGAAGGACCTGGGTGTCCTTGTACACGAATCACTGGAAGTTAACATGCAGATACAGCAGCAATTAGGAAAGCAAATGGTATTTTAGCCTTTATTACAGAAGAATTGGAGTATAAGAGTAAAGATGCCTTACTACAGTTATACAGGGCCTTGGTGAGATCACACCTGGAGTACTATGTACAGTTTTAGTCTCCTTACCTAAGGAAGGATATACTTGCCTTAAAGGGAGTGCAATGAAGGTTCACCAGACTGATTCCTAGGATGGGGGGATTGTCCTCTGAGGAGAGATTGAGTAGACTAGGCCTATATTCCCTAGAGTTTAGAAGAATGCGAGATAATCTCATTGTAACATATAAAATTCTTAAAGGGCTTGACAGGGTAGATGCCAGGAGGATGTTTCCCCGGCTGGGGAGTCTAGAATTAGGGGTCACAGTCTCAGAATAAGGGGTTGACCATTTAGGACTGAGATGAGGAGAAATTTCTTCACTCAAAGTGTAGTGAATCTTTGGAATTCTCTACCCTGAAGGGCTGTGGACGCTCAGCCGTTGAGTATATTCAAGACATAGATCGATAGATTTTTGGATACTAAGGGAACCAAGAGATAAAGGGATAGTGCAGGAAGATGGAGTTAAGGTAGAAGATCAGCCATCTTATTCAGTGGCGGAGCAGGCTCAAGAGGCCGAATGGCCTACTCCTATTTCTTATGTTCTTACGCTGCACTATCGGAGCTGCCATCTTGTGGATGAGGCATTAAACCGAGTTCCTATGTTTGCCCTCTCAGGTGGACGTAAAAGATCCCATGGCATTATTTCAAAGAAGGGGTATTTCGACCTGGTGCCCTGTCCAATATTTACCTCTCAACCAACATCATTAAAACAGATTATCTGGTCATTATCACATCATTGCTTGTGGGATCTTGCTGTGTGCATATTGACTGACGGGTTTCCCACATTAAAACAGTGACTACACTTTAAAAGTACTTCATTGGCTGCAAAGCACTCTGGGACGTCTTGAGGTCAAGAAAGGTGCTATACTAATGCAAGTCTTTCTTTCCTTTTAGTGCTAAGTGATTACAGATCATTGACATTACTGTATTTGTGTAGAGTCAAAATGCAAGCAGCCGGCTCTGGAACTACAGAATCACGGGGTGAGAGAGCTGGGGCCAGGGTGTCTAGGACAGGAAGGCTCAGGACCGAGGCTGAGGGTGGAGGAAGTGCAGTTCGAGTTTGAGAAGAAGCGAGGTGCGAAGGAGCGGAGGGGTTCGTGAGGCTGGAAGTCAGAACAGGCCAAGAGCAAAGGCTCAATTGGAGCAGGGAGGGAGTGCAATCGGTGTCCTGTTGTGAGCTGGGAGGAGGATTGGGGGCTTTTGTGATGCTGGAAGGGAAGTGGAGAAGCTATTTTGGGGCTCGTCCCTTTGTGTTTGTGTTTGCTGCGAGTTGCTTTGTTCCTCTGGCACTGTGAGGGAAACTATAATCACCTCTTGATGTGGTAATTTATGCCATCTCATTGATAGCACGAGTCCTCAAAGTTGTTGGCAGTAGCCCTGTAATATAAAAGGGCCATTAGTGCCAATGTGCCTGGTAAAAAACGGACTTCCACAAATTCAGTCAGATTAACTAGTTAAACTTTCCCCATCGCGAAAGGCTCTCAACAGCCGCAGGATTGAACAGTTTACGCAGCATGCGCCTGCGGGTAAGTGTGCAGTTTCCTCTACAGCAGCTGTTAGCTCACTGACCATCACACTTGGTGGAGTCTGGTCTGGGAGCACTCACTCACTTAATGTTAGCCATGATGTGAAGCTGCACTGAGCTCTCTGCAGTCAGTGTCCCCACAGCTGGGGCAGGTAACAATGGATAATCATCAGGTTTGGGGAGGGTGGTGGTGTGGGGTTGGGGGGGTGTTGCTTAAGCAAGATATGAATTGGCAAGAACTGTAAGAGAGATTGCTTTGCAGTCTCCTGGAATACTGTACTAGGGGATACTGGCTCCATATGAAATATTGTGTGGATCACAGATGTTAAACAGAGAACCCTCTTAGTGTTAACAGTGGGCATTTCATGCACCTCTCAAGAAAAATGATATTTTGAGGTTATGAACAACACAAATGAGTAAAGGAGTGCACTAGAAACCTTAGACAGGTGGTAAGTAGAAACTAATTAGACATCCCATCAAATCTCACAGAGGAAATTAGGTCCAACTCCCCCTAGTATAAGCAGCAGGAGCAGCGACACAGAAACCCCTCCGAGACCTGCAATTCACTGGCATTCTCTGTGTGCCAGGTAGTAATAGGTAATTTTTCCAGAGTTATTGATATAGTTTCACGTTCTCCATTCTCGCATTTATTTATTAACTGACAGAAAAAACCCTCAGTGGAACTTGAATAATTCAAAGTGAGATTCACCGTTACTGCACATTAATGATTATCTGGGAGAAGGAGTTAATTACATTCTGTCACAATAAGAATCCCAGTCCCTCAGAAATTTGTCTTCCTGACACTAATTAATATAATAAATTACTTTCACTCTGCGAAAAAGCAGGATCTAATTTCTGCACTGCTAAAAGTGATAGGTGTTTTCATTTCGTATTTAAAGTTGGATTTTTTTTCTGCCTGCTGGAATTAACATGCCAGAGAAATTCACCACCCAATACATTCGGCCAGCTGTTACACAAGATCACATCTCAATGATTGTGAATAATTAGTGAACGGGATCTTGCCCCAATGTTGCTGCAGGAGGACTCACAGTCCTGGACAGGATACAGAGAAAGACTTGCATTTATATAGCACCTTTCACAACCTCAGGACATTCAAAAGTACTTTACAGCCAATGAAATACTTTTGAAGTGTAGTCACTCCGTTATAATATAGGGAACACGGCAGCCAATTTATGCACAGCAAGCTCCCACAAACAGCAATGTGATAATGATCAGATAATGTATTTTTTTTAGTGATGTTGATTGATAGATATATATTGGCCAACACCAGGGAGAACTCCCCTGCTCTTCTTTGAAATAGTGCCATGGGATCTTTTACATCCACCTGAGAGTAGACAGGCCCTCAGTTTAACATCTCATCCAAAAGACGGCACCTCCGACAGTGCAGCACTCCCTTGGCACTGCACTGGAACATCAGCCTAAATCTTTGTGTTCAAATCTCTGGAGTGGGGCTTAAACCTGCAACTTTCTGACTCTGAGGCAAGGGTGCTACCAACTGAGCCACAGCTGATACACAAGAAAAAGCTGGTCATTTGATGGGTGATTCTTCACTCACCTCATACCTTTAACGTCTCTCCCTTTCTCGCTTGTAATGTTTCTTGTCTCTCCCTATTTTAAGCAAATTACTGTGGTCACAAAGCGGCCTGAAGTAAATCTTGGCACAAGTGCGGTCCAGGAAATTGACGGCCATTGTATTTTTAAATGATCATTCTGCTGCATTTGTCAGGAAAAGATTCATATTGAACAAGTCAAACATTGGCAAGCAGGCCTGTTATTTTTAGTTCTGAAGTATTTATTAAGACCATCTTGACAGCAAAGGCTGTCACAAGCAGTATACATACGAAGGTAATTGCCCTCCTGTTTTCTTTAACAGTTGATTACACGACTCATGTGGAAAGGACTGGCAGATGAGAATGAGTTCTGGATGATTAGGTTTTTACTAGTGAGATCTGGTTTGGTGCTGAGGTGTAATACAAATCAATTTAATTACGTGCATTCCCAATGTATCATCCTATCACAGAGCTGACTGTCTGATGCTTACAGTAGATGTGAATAGCCAAATATGGAAATATTTCATTTGGCCAGCCCTCTGTAATTGAACAGGTCATTAACTCCATGCCCATTACAAAGGCTCTGCAGCGTTCTCACATCCCGTATCATGCTTTTAGTTGGCACCCTATTATTCCTAACTGAAGCAGAGTATTCACACTCGTCATACTGCCGCAGCACAGACAGATTAGCAACACAGAACAATGGAACAGACAGCATTGGAAGAGAATATTGCCACGCAAATGAATGGTGTCAAAGTTTTAATAAAGTACCTTACTATGGGCTAGAAATTCACTTTGGCCCCGCCAGCTGGCTAGCGCCCAAAAGTTAGCGCTGCGCGCGGAGCCAGTTGCGCCCATCAGAAATTCAGTTTTTGCGCCCCAAGTCGGAACCGGGCGCTATTCCAGGGTGTGCCCGACCCCGCTTGGGGCGCTGAAACTGAATTTCAGCGCTGTAGGTGCCGCAGCGCCACCCGCTGCGGAGCGGCAGGCTGCGGTACTGCAGGCCTCCTCCTTCTCTTAAGGGGGAGGTGCCTGCAACTCGGAGATCGCCGCTCGCTAGTGCTGGCAAATGAGCCCGGCACCACGGAGAAGTACCGGGCTCCCGGAAAGCAGCCGGCAATGCCGCGGAGGGGAGGGTGGAGGAGGCCGGGGAAGGAGGTGCGGGCAGGCGGCCGCCGAAAAAGCGGCCGGCCGCACCTCCACCTTAACTAGCGCCACTAAGGCTGCAGCACGGCCCGGTCTTCACATCGTTGTTTGCGGCCGGTGCGGAAGAGGCGGCCGCAACTAAATATGGGGGTCGGGCCGGTAGCGGGGCGGAACCGGGGCACTGCGCACACCGATGACGTCATCGGTGCCGGCGCAGCGCTACCGGCTACCGCCGCCATTACCGCAGCGCTGAATATCAGCGCAAACTCCTCTACTGGCGCAGAAGCCCTCTTTGGGTGGTAACTGGGCGCAAAGCCCACTGAATTTCTGGCCCTATATCTCAAACCCTTTTACTGCCAAACATCTATCCAGTCACCACTTAAATGGAAACATGGGAACATAGGAACAGGAGTAGGCCATTCAGTCCCTCGAGCCTGCTTCACCATTCAAGTAGATCCTGGCTGATCTGTACCTCAACTCCATTGTCAAGCCTTTGCTGCATATCCCTTGATACGCTTACCTAACAGAAATCTAACGATCTCAATGTTGAAAGCTCCAATTGTCTCAGCATTACCACAGCCTTTCAGGGGAGAGAATTCCGGATCTGTACTACCCTTTGTGCCACAAAGTGCGTCCTGATTTCCCGCTAAACAGCTGTAAGGGGTTTTAGATCGCAGAGGTTTCTCTCTCTAGAGGCCTCTCTCTCTTGCACAGTAAAACCGTGAGTGGTTCGACCCAGTCGCCCCTTAGATTCTGTACTCTGGACTTTGGGGCAGGAACTACAATGTAGAGAAAACTCTTATAGACCAAGTTTGATGAAACGAAATGGAATTTTATTGCATAATGTAAAACAAATCAAATGCAAGCAAATAAGAGGGTACATGGGAGGGGAAACACAAACAAATCATAACGACACAATACTAACTAAGGCAAATAGAGGCATATTATACTCTACAAAGATCATCATGAAATGGGGAAAACACACGGAACATCGAGGGACAACAACTCATGTTAATTATACCCTTAAATTTCCACCCCCTTAACCCTATCTAGATCTGATTATGAACGGCCAGAAACATGCTCACCAATCCAACTAGGAAGTGTAAGGTTTTGAAACAGGTCTGCGTTTGATCCTCTCAGGCGTCCCGTCTCCACGTGGTTGGTGGAGCCCCAGCGAGCTGCGCCACACCTCTCTCCTGAGGTGGGGGTCGGGGATGGCTGGACCTCGGCTGGCCTGGATGTCGGCGGGGCCAGGGACCGTCTGCTTGACCCCGGTCAGAGGAGCCTTGGGCTGGCCCCCATCATTTTTTCTGTAGTTTTTTATTGTCTCTTCTCCCGAGCCAGAGTGGGTCGATGGCCTACCATTTCGTCAACGGCCCGGGGTTGGTCGATGATCTCCCGATGTTTTACCCCAGGGCAGGACGCCAGCTCGAACTGCCTTCTTCTCCTTCTTCTAGCGATGATGCCACCGATACGATGGTAGCACCACGATGGCCGCTCTTCTTTCTACCCCTGGGTTCCCAGATATACTTCTCATCAGAAGCCTTTATCTCGCGCCAAATCAGGTTAGTCTTTTGTTTTAATTTTGTCGGGCTGGGAGCACAACGGGGTAGTTATTATATTTTAAACTGTTCTTGGATGGCCGGTAACGGGCCATCTCTGGTCTGGAATGACCTTCATTGTTTTTAATGTCCTGGTGATGCCCTTAACGGGCCCTTGATGCTCTTCTCATGAATGTGAAACTGTTCCCTTTTGTCTGGTTAAACATTTAGATGTCCTTTATCTACAGGCCGATCTTGACTGGATCTGCATCCAATCTATATGTATATGTGGGTGTCTGGTTCTGTTCTCTCAGAAACGGCTTCCAGAACTTACTGTGGGCTGAATCCACAAAGCTGTCTGAGGACTGCAGGAACCATTTTAAAATGTCCCAATAAGTTGGTCACGGGGTCTGGCGGCCATTTTGAATGCCCCTTTTTCCTGGGCTTCTTTTAAAACAGTCTTTAAAATCATGGCCTCTTCTGCCATTCGACCCTCTGTAATATAAAGTTCAATTTTGTGAATCCTACACAGCCTGGCTCTAATTGTAACATTATGTCCTCTCGGTCTTGATTCCCCCATCAAGGAAATCGTTTTTCTCTATCTGCCCTATCGAATCCTTTTAATATTTTAAAAACCTCGATCAGCTCGCCCCTCAATTTTCTGTACTCGAGGGAGTATAAACTATGGCTTGGTCAGAGCTAAGACACGTTTGCTGATTAATGATGAGTATCTGCAGCACCAACCACACACACTGTTGTCCAGTCTATTGAGCATTAACTTACCACTGGGGTAAATTGCCAGAACCAAGTTTGTTTTCAATAAATAACAACAGAAACTGCTGGAAAAACTCAGCAGGCCAGGAAACATCCGTGGAGAGAAAATAGAGTCAACGTTTCGGGTGAACCCTTTGTCAAGACTAAAGAAGCACAGGAAATTAAATAGATTAAGAGGCCAGGCTGGGAGAGAACAAAAGGGAAGTGAAGAGACATTAAGAGGTATTCAAAACGAGACGAGATGGTGGTAGGACTAGTGGAAACAAAAGACGACTCTAGATTAGGTGCGAAATGCACTGGCAAAATGGGAGACAGCTGCCATGTGGGAGAGAGAAAAAAAAAGAAAAGGGGGGTGGAAAGGCCAAAACAAAGGTGTGGATAAAAAAATATAAGTAAAAATGTAATTGGGGCCGAGGTTATGATCTCAAATTGTTGAACTCAATATTGAGTCCGGAAGGCTGTAAAGTGCCTAATCGGAAGATGAGGTGCTGTTCCTCGAGTTTACGGTGAGCTTCCATGGAACAATGCAAGAGCCCGAGTATGGTGAGGTCTGAGTGGGAATGGGGCGGTGAATTAAAATGACAGGCGACCGGAAGCTCGGGGTTACCCTTATGGACTGAATGGAGGTGTTCCGCAAAGCGGTCACCCAATCTGCGTTTGGTCTCCCCAATGTAGAGGAGACCACATCGTGAGCAGCGAATACAGTATACTAGATTGCAATAACTTATTTTCAATAACTTATTTAAGGAGGTGAAAATGAAGCCCTTGAGCCTTTAAATTCTATTTTATTCTTCAAATATTAGTGCACAAAGGCTGAACACATCCTATGAAATTTCTTTGCCCTCTTAATTATCAAAGACCTTAACATGAGTTAACCCCATGCGTTAAAATAGCAAACAAGAGGAATTTGATGCCAACATGTGAAGCCTTCATGCACACATACTTTAAGAGACAAAGTCCAGAGCAGTTGTATAAATACTGATTGCATTAAAGAGAGGAAAACACAATCTGCAGCAAAAAAGCAGGCCCAGGTCAGAGAAGCTGAGCTGGACTTTCTATATGCTGAGAATGTACCTTTATTGCTCATTTGTTATGGATTTGCTTTAGCTTGTGGTAAATTGTGATTGCGTCCCAACTTGTTTGCAATCATGTATCAAAACAAAATGATTTTTTTTAATGCAATAGCAGATCTCCCGTAACATTGCATACAGCAAGTTAAATATTACGCTGTTGCAAGCACATTGCTCTGTCTTTCCAACAATTAGGCCCAGGAGTCAGCCAGATCTGATCAAAAGATCACAAGATAATGATGGATGAGGCAACGCATTCGGCCCGTTTTTGTTCATCCATCAGGAAGATTGTAAGATTCTAAAAACCATAATAAAACCACTGCTACCGCGTGGAGATCGAAGTTCAGAATGAATTGTGAAATGGTTACGAACAGATTCAAAATGTAGGAAGTCAGCATGTGTTCTTTGTCTGTGAAGACACAAAATGGCAGAAGTCAGCAGGGGGTCCTTTGCCTGGTGGTCAGCATGGTCCTTTGTTTGTAAGGCCACATGGACAGGAAGGAGACACCGGGTTGACGAGGAAGTCCCGCCCCCACACACACATCACAGGAACATGAACATTTCATGCGGAAGGAAATCCAATCAGGAAAGGTTTGGAGTGAAACTGACCTATCAGAGGGAGGCAGACAGTGATATATGAGTGGGGCCGGCAGAAAGGCCCTATAAAAGAAGTGAACCAGAGGCGGGAAATTCAAAAAGAAAGAAAACAGAAACGGAAGAACAAACGAACAAAGAAAGCTGGCCAGTCTATGTTTCGACTTACGACTTTCTGGACCGACCACGCAGAGATAAAGGAGTATGTATAAAAGCCGCACATGGAGTTTAGATATAGTTAAAGGGTACTTTTATGTATGGTTGACTTGGGATAAGTTGCTGGGGAGATACTTTTATGTATGGGTAGATTGGGAGCATATTGATTGCAATTGTACACTTGAATTTTGAACTGTAGTGTGAATTTTATTGATCACATATTTGTCTGTCATTGTTAAGCTTATTCGTAATTCTCAAAGTCCGAACAGTAGTAAGAGAAAGTCATACAGGGTTCCTGAAGTTAATCCCAGTGTAACATCCAAATCGGTTCTTAAGGATTGCAGATTAGTCCAACTATCTGGGAGTCAATTCCTAGTGTTGATCAACATGTCTTTGAACCCGTGGCCCCTTTCTTCTGCTCTTGCAATTCCACTTGCTGTAATTTTCTGGACTTTCCTTTAATTGCTTGCTTTAGGAAACTGTAGGCGGATGGTGGAGAGGGAGGAAATCAAATCAAAAACATTGAGCACAAATATAATAATATAAACTGGTTCATACTCTCCACTGGCCCTTATATTGCTTGTGATCTCATGAAAGGTCCATTGAATAAGTTTGCAAGATAGTAATAATCGAGAGCTGGATGATTTTTGAACAGAAAAGTTCAGGTTGTGATTGCAAATGAAGGACTTGAGCTAGGCCACTTAACTTTGTGACCACATGCACAGATCGTATGTGCAGCGTTCTGGGTTTGACCTCAGAACAGTGGCAAGACAACATGGGACGTCATGGTCAATGGTTCCAATGCAATCAGTATGGTGCACTGTACAACATAATGGTCAGCCAATAGGGTTGAAGCATCCTGTTTCTATAGTCACAGCAGAGAAATATGGTATGCCTTTAAGGGGAAAAAAAATAGCCAATTTAATGTCATTTCAGAAACATGCATTTAAGGAGAAGCTAGATAAACACATGAGCTATAACAAAACAGACTAGCGCTAGACAGAAGAAATGTTAATATACAAATATTTATATATGTTATTATGTGCTTTTACCCAAGAGGTGCAGATCTGTCTAACAGATTATCTGTAGTTAGAGTGTTAGGCAGCCATTCACGATCTGGAAGTATATCCCCACATCACTAAGTTACATGCGTTACTTATAAGTTAGGAAATAGTCAATGGACCATAGATTGGGAGATTACACTAAAAGGTATGAAGGTGGACATACAATGGCTAACATTCAAGGAAATCATGTATAATTTACAACACACATATATTCCTCTAGGGCATAAAAACCCAAAAGGAAAAGTGATCCAATCATGGCTAACAAAATAAATTAAAGCTAGTATTAAATCAAAGGAGGAAACTTATAAAGTTGCCAGAAAAAGCGGTCAGCCGGAGGATTGGGATCTTTTTAGAAATCAGCAAAGGGGGACCAAGAAATTGATAAAGAAAGGGAAAATGGAATATGAGCACAAACTAGCGAAAAATATAAAAATGGATTGTAAAAGCTTCTATAGCTATGTGAAAAGGAAAAGACTGGCGAAGGTAAATGGAGGTCCTCTCCAGTCAGAGACGGGAGAATTTATAATGGGGAATAAGGAAATGGCAGAGAAATTAAATAAATACTTTGTTACTGTCTTCACAGAGGAAGACACAAAAAACCTCACAGAAATACGAGAAGACCAAGGGTGTGGCCAGAATGAGGAACTTAAAGAAATTATTATTAGTAAAAAAAAAGTACGAGCAAAATTAATGGGATTAAAGTCGATAAATCCCAAGGAGCGGATGACCTACATCCTAGGGTTTTGAAAGAGGTGGCCATTGGGATAGTAGACACATTGGTTGTCATCTTCCAAAATTCTATAGATGCTGGAATGGTTCCTGCAGATTGGAGGATAGCAATTGTAACCCCGCTATTTAAGAAAGGAGGGAGAGAGAAAACGGGGAACTACAGAGCTGTTAGCCTCATATCAGTAGTTGGGAAAACGCTGGAATCTATTATAAAGGATACAATAACTGGGCACTTAGAAACAAATAATAAGATTCAGCAGAGTCAACATGGATTTATGAAAGGGAAGTCCTGTTTCACAAACCTATTGGAGTTCTTTGAGGATGTAACTAGTGGAGTAGACAAAGGGGAACTGGTAGATGTGGTGTATTTGGATTTTTAAAAGGCCTTTGATAAGGTCCCACACAAGAGGTTGGTGAACAAAATTAGGACACATGGAATTGGGGGTAATATACTAGCATGGATTGAGAATTGGTTAACAGACAGAAAACAAAGAGTAGGAATAAACGGATCTTTTTCAGGATGGCAGACTGTGACTAGTGGGGTACCGCAAGGATCGGTGCTTAGGCCCTAGCTATTAACAATCTATATCAATGATTTGGATGAAGGGACTAAATGTAACATTTCCAAATTTGCTGATGATACAAAGCTAGGTGTCAGTGTCAGTTGTGAACAGGATGTGAAGATGCTTCAAGGGACTCTCGACAGGCTCAGTGAGTGGGCGAGAACATGGCAGATGGAATATAATGTGGATAAATGTGAAGTTATCCACTTTGGTAGAAAAAAAAAGACAGGGTATTTCCTAATTGGTGAAAGATTGGGGAATGCCGATGCTCAAAGGGACCTGGGTGTCCTTTTACATGTGTCACATAGAAACATAGAAACATAGAAGATAGGAGCAGGAGTAGGTCATTCGGCCCCTCGAGCCTGCTCTGCCATTCAATGCGATCATGGCTGATCATCCAAATTCAGTACCCGGTCCCTGTTTTTTCCCCATACCCCTTGATCCCTTTAGCCTTAAGAAATATATCCAACTCCTTCTTGAATATATTTAATGAACTGGCCTCCACCGCCTTCTGTGGTAGAGAGTTCCACAGGTTCACCACTCTCTGGGTGAAGAATTTCCTCCTCATTTCTGTCCTAAATGGCCTACCCTTTATCCTTAGACTGTGTCCCCTGGTTCTGGACTCCCCGACCATCGGGAACATCCTTCCTGCATCTAGCCTGTCCAGTCCTGTCAGAATTGATGTGCCATCAATAACTTAAAGACAAGAAGTTAAAGGATTCAACTGAAGGCTTTTAATCGCTAAGAACATTGCACGTCATTCCACATCGGATTCGTCTGGCAGAATGACTCATACAGCTCTTGAGACCTTTATATGACAAAAGACAGGGGCGGAGCCAATACACACAATAGGGGAAAAGGGGGGGCGGTACACACAATACAATGCAGGTAAAACACAGGGGCTGATGAAGGCATATATTTCATCACATTCACCCCTTCTACAGATTTAGTCTGTCCGGGGGTGTGATAGTCCTTCCTGAACGTCGCAACAGTACCTCGGGTTCCGACCGGGAGTCCGTGGTGCCCTCCTGGGCATACCCATGTGCTGGGGGTGTTGCAGGTACTTCTGGGGGTGGTGAGGATACCTCTGGGGATGGTGGAGGTTCTTCTGGGGGTGGTGAGGATGGGTCATCGTCGCTTCCTGCCGAGGCGAGGTCCTTTATGGACACGGTGTCCTCACGCCCGTCGGTGCGCTTGACGTACACATACTGTGGGTTTGCGTGGAGTAGGTGTACTGCCTCCATGAGGGGATCCATTTTGTGGCCCCTCACATGCTTCCGTAATAGGACTGTCCCTGGGGTGGAGAGCCACGAAGGTAGGGACACTCCCGAGGTTGATTTGCGGGGAAAAACAAACATCTTCTCATGAGGAGTGGCGTTAGTAGCAGTACACAGTAGCAACCTTATCGAGTGGAGTACGTCTGGGAGGACCTCTTGCCAGCGGGAGGTAGGGAGGCCTTTAGACCTTAGTGCTAAGGTGACCGCCTTCCACACCGTCGCGTTCTCCCTCTCCACTTGCCCATTACCCCGGGGGTTATAACTAGTGGTCCGACTCGTGGCTATCCCCTTCGACAGCAGGTATTGGTGCAGTTCGTCGCTCATGAACGACGCCCCCCTGTCAGTGTGGATGTAGTTCGGCATGCCGAACGTGCAAAACAGGCTGCCGAGGCACTTGATGACCGTGGCACTGGTCATGTCTGGGCAGGGGTAGGCGAATGGGAAGCGGGAGTACTCGTCCACAATGTTGAGAAAGTACACATTGCGGTCGGTGGAGGGGAGTGGTCCCTTGAAATCTAAGCTCAGGCGCTCGAATGGCTGTGTAGCTTTGATCAGGTGGGCTCGGTCGGGCCTGAAAAAACGGGGCTTGCATTCCGCACAGGTGCGGCAGTCCCTGGTCATAGACCGGACCTCCTCGATGGAATAGGGCAGGTTACGGGATTCTTTAAAGTGAAATAGCCGGGTGACCCCCGGGTGGCAGAGGCCATTGTGGAGGCCCTGTAGCCTGTCCCCCTGGATGCTGGCACACATCCCTCGTGATAGGGCGTCGGGGGATTCGTTGAGGGCCCCCGGCCTATATATTATGTCGTACTCAAACGTGGAGAGTTCGATCCGCCACCTGAGAATTTTGTCGTTCTTGATCTTCCCCCTCTGTTTGTTGTTAAACATGAAGGCTACCGACCGCTGGTCGGTAAGCAGGGTGAAGCGTTTGCCGGCTAGGTAGTGCCTCCAGTGCCGCACTGCCTCCACTATGGCCTGGGCCTCCTTCTCTACCGAGGAGTGCCTGATCTCGGGCCTTTGGAGGGTTCTTAAGAAAAAGGCTACGGGCCGCCCATCCTGGTTGAGGGTGGCTGCTAAAGCGAAGTCGGACGCATCGCTTTCGACCTGGAAAGGGATGTTTTCGTCCACTGCCCGCAGCGCAGCCTTCTCAATGTCGTGTTTAATGCTGTTGAAGGCGGCGTGGGCCTCGGCCGTGAGCGGGAAGGACGTTGATTTCAGGAGGGGACGGGCCTTGTCGGAATAATTGGGGACCCATTGGGCGTAATAGGAGAAAAACCCCAGGCACCTTTTCAGGGCCTTGGGAGTGTTTGGTAGGGGTAGCTCCCGTAGGGGGCGCAATCGGTCGAGGTCCGGACTGATTTCCCCGTTTTCCACCACGCAGCCCAGGATACAGAGGCGCGTGGTGCTAAAGACACACTTATCCTCGTTGTAGGTGAGATTGAGTCTGAGGGCGGTGTTCAGAAATCTCGCGAGGTTCGAGTCGTGGTCTTGCTGGTCGTGGCCGCAGATGGTGACGTTGTCTAGGTATGGATAGGTGGCTGTTAACTGGTTCTCATCGACCATGCGGTCCATCTCCCGCTGGAAGACCGAGACCCCATTCGTTACCCCAAAGGGGACTCTGAGGAAGTGGTAGAGGCGTCCGTTCGCCTCGAAGGCGGTGTATGGATGGTCATCCAGCCTAATGGGGAGCTGGTGGTATGCCGATTTTAGGTCGATGGTGGAAAACACCCGGTATTGCGCAATTTGGTTAACCATATCCGCTATGCGGGGCAGAGGGTAGGCATCTAGCTGGGTGTATAGATTAACCGTCTGGCTATAATCTATCACCATCCGTTTCTTTTCGCTACCCTTAACCACTACTACCTTGGCGCGCCACGGGCTGGCATTGCATTTGATGATACCCTCCCGCTTGAGTCTTTCTACTTCAGACGCAATGAACCGTCTGTCCTCCCAGCTGTACCGCCTACTCTTGGTCGCTATGGGTCGACAGTTGGGTGCGAGTTTGGCGAACAGAGAGGGCGGCTTGTCCTTCAGGGTAGCCAGACCGCACACTGTGAGGGGCGGCTGGGACCCACCGTAGGTAAGCGTGATACTTTGGTGGTGGCACTGGAAGTCCAGATCCAAGATCACGCTCACACAGAGATCTGGCATTATCAACAGTTTAAAATCTCTGTAATCAGTGCCTTTTACCGACAACATAACCGCGCAGAAACCTGTAATTTTTGAGGTATGAGTCTTATCAGCCATGGCGATTTTGCCCTGTGTAGGGACTATCGTTAGTGAAAGTTGTTTTACCAGGCTAGGATGAATAAAGCTTTTGGTGCTCCCGCAGTCAATCAAGCACTTAACCTTGTTCCCGTTTACCTCTATGTCCATCATCGATCTAGACAACGGATGCGGCCTGGATTGATCCACTGTGATTGAGGCCACCAGTGGGTCCTGGGGGTCCGTGTAGTCGGGACAAGATGGTGGACTCCATGAGGGTGGACAAGATGGAGTCCAAGATGGCCGCCCCCATGGCGCGCACGCGACGGTGGCGGAGTTGGAGGCGGGGTTCCCTCTGCAGACTTTACTGAAATGTCCTTTCTTCCCGCATTTAAAACAGGTGGTGCCCTTCGCTGGGCACAGATGCCTGGAGTGTTTGTCCTGGCTGCAGAAGTAGCATTTCGGGCCCCGATGCATCGCGGCAGTAGTGGGGCTCCTGGGTGGAGGCTGGGGCTCCGACGGTGCTGGGCTGGCCTGAGACCTGGGAGGCGAAGATGGCTTCCAAGATGGTGGCCCCCACGGCACGCACGAGGCGGAGTGGGCCGCGTGGCCTGAGGAACAGGATTCAGAGTTCCTCTGGGCCATATCCAGCGATCGCGCTATGCCCATAGCCTGTTTTAAGTCCAGTCCCTCCTTTTCAAACAGTTTCTGCCGAATGTAATTTGAACTGAGGCCCGCAATAAAGGAGTCTCGGATCAGCTCCTCCGTGTACACAGTGGTAGACATGGCCTTACAGTTACAGTCTCTGCCCAGTACTTTTAGGCTTAGCATGAAGTCCTCTAGTGACTCACCATGCCGCTGCGTGCGAGTAGCCAGAAGATGCCTAGCGTACACCTCGTTTATTGGCCGCACGTAGTGGGCTTTCAGAATGGTGCAGGCATCCTCGTAGCTGGTGGCATCTCGGATGAGAGGGGAGACCCGATGACTCACCCGGTTTCGCAGGATTCCCAGTTTCACGTCTCCGGTGGCGGCCGCGGCTGCTATGGCGGTGGCTGAGGTTTCGATGAAAAATTCGAAGCATTGGAACCAGTGTCCGAACTGTGTGGCTGCGTCTGTGGCATGGGGGTCCAGATCCAAGCGCTCTGGTTTCAGGAGTCGATCCATCTTGGTGTTTTAATGATTAAAATTGATGTGCCATCAATAACTCAAAGACAAGAAGTTAAAGGATTCAACTGAAGGCTTTTAATCGCTAAGAACATTGCACGTCATTCCACATCGGATTCGTCTGGCAGAATGACTCATACAGCTCTTGAGACCTTTATATGACAAAAGACAGGGGCGGAGCCAATACACACAATAGGGGAAAAGGGGGGGGCGGTACAGTTTCAATGAGATCACCTCTAATTCTTCTAAACTCAAGCAAGTACAAATCCAATCGATACAATCTCTCCTCATACGTCATTCCTGCCATCCCAGGTATCAGCCTGGTGAATCTTCGCTGAACTCCTTCCATGGCAAGAACATCCTTCCTCAGATAAGGTGACCAAAACTGCACACAATACTCAAGATGTGGTCTCACCAAGGCCCTGTACAACTGCAGCAAGACATCCTTGTTCCTGTACTCAAACCCTCTCGCTACGAAGGCCAACATACCATTTGCCTTCTTAACTGCCTGCTGCACCTGCATGCTTACCTTCAGCGACTGGTGCACAAGAACACCCAGGTCTCGTTGCACTTCCCCTTCTCCCAATCTATTGCCATTTAGATAATAATCTGCCTTCCTGTTTTTGCCACCAAAGTGGATAACCTCACATTTATCCATGTTATATTGCATCTGCCATGTTTCTGCCCAATCACCTAACATGTCCAAATCATCCTGGGGTTTCTCGACATCCTACTCACAGCACGCACGCCCACCCAGCTTTGTGTCGTCTGCAAATTTGGAGATATTACATCTAGTTCCATTGTCCAGATCATTTATATATATTGTGAATAGCTGGGGTCCAAGGACCGATCCCTGCGGTACCCCACTAGTCACTGCCTGCCATTCGGAAAAAAGATCCGTTTATTCCAACTCTTTGCTTTCTGTCTGCCAACCAGTTCTCTATCCAAGCCAATACCTTGCCCCCAATCCCATGTGACTTAGCATTACATGCTAATCTCTTGTGCGGGACCATATCGAATGCCTTCTGAAAGTCCAGGTACACCACATCCACTGGTTCACCCTTATATATTTTACCAGTTACATCCTCAAAAAATTCCAGTAGATTAGTCAAGCACGATTTACGTTTTGTGAGTCCATGTTGACTCTGTCCGATCCTGCCACTGTTTTCCAAGTGCTCTGCTATTACATCTTTTATAATGGACTCTAGCATTTTCCCCACTACCGATGTCAGGCTTACTGGTCTGTAATTTCCCGTTTTCTCTCTACCACCTTTTTTGAATAGTGGGATAACATTAGCTACCCTCCAATCCATGGGTACTGTTCCAGATTACATCGAACGTTGGAAGATGATCAGCAATGCATCTACTATTTCTAGGGCCACTTCCTTACATACCCTAGGATGTAGATTATCAGGCCCTGGGGATTTATCGGCCTTCAATCCCATCAATTTCCCTAACACCATTTCCCTACAAATACTGATTTCTTTCAGTTCCACCCTTTCATCAGACCCTATGTTCCCCGGCATCTCTGGGAGGTTAGTTGTGTCCTCCTTTGTGAATACAGAACCAAACTATGTATTTAATTGGTCAGCCATTTCTTTGTTCCCCATTATAAATTCCCCTGATTCTGACTGCAAGGGACCTATGCTTGACTTCACCAATCTTTTTCTCTTCACGTATCTATAAAAGCTTTTACAGTCAGTTTTTATTTTCACTGAAAGCTTACTCTCATATTCTATTTTCCCTTTCTTAATTAATCCCTTTGTCCTCCTTTGTTGAATCCTAAACTGCTCCCAATCCTCAGGATTATTGCTTTTTCTGGCCAATTTATATGTCATCTCCTTGGATCTTATGCTATCCCTAATTTCCCTTGTTAGCCACGGTTGAGTCACCTTCTTTGTTTTATTTTTATGCCAAACTGGGATGAACAAATTCTGTAGTTCATCCATGCGGTCTTTGAATGTTTGCCATTGCCTATCCACCGTCAACCCTTTGAGTGACATTCCCCAATCAATCCTACCCAACTCGTGCCTCAGACCATCATAGTTTCCTTTATTTAAATTTAGGACCCTAGTCTCTGAGTCAACTAATTCATTCTCCATCTTAATGAAGAATTTGATCATATTATGATCGCTTCGACCCAAGGGGCCTCGTACAACAAGATTGCTAATTAATCCTTTCTCGTTACATTAATACCCAGTCTAAGATGGCCTGATCTCTGGTTGGTTCCTCAACATATTGTTCCAGGAAATCATCCCGTAAACACTCCAGGAATTCCTCCTCCACTGTATTGTTACTAATTTGGTTAGCCCAATCTATATGTAGATTAATGTCACCCATGATGGCTACTGTGCCCTTATTGCACGCTTCTTTAATGTCCCTTTTAATGCCATCCCCAACCTCCGCCTTACTGTTTGGAGGTCTATATACCACTCCCACTAACGTTTTCTGCCCCTTGGTATTTCTCAATTCTACCCATACAGATTCCACATCATCAGAGCTAATATCCTTCCTTAGAATTGAGTTAATCCCTTCTTTAACCAGTAATGCTACCCCATCTCCCTTTCCTTTTTGCCTGTCTTTCCTGAATATCGAATACCCCTGGATGTTGAGTTCCCAGCCTTGGCCATCCTTGAGCCACGTTTCCATAATCCCAACCAAATCATATTCGTTTACCTCTACTTGCGCAGCCAATTCATCCACCTTATTACGAATGCTCCTCGCATTAAGACACAAAGCCTTCAGGCTTGTTTTTTTAACGCTCTTAGACCTATTAGAATTATTATTTACTGTGGCCATGTTTGATTTAAACTGTTGATTTCTCTGACTGCCACTTTTGTTTTTCTCCTTCCTATCTTTTGCTTTTATCCTTGTTTCCCTTTCCTCTGTCTCCCTGCTCAGGTTCCCAACCCCCTGCCAATTTAGTTTAAACCCTCCCCCATAGCACTATCAAACACTCCCCCAGGACATCGGTTCCAGCCCTGCCCAGGTGTAAACCGTCCGGTTTGAACTGGTCCCACCTCCATCCAGAACCGGTTCCAATGTCCCAGGAACTTGAATCCCTCCCCGTTGCACCATTCCTCTAGCCACGTATTCATCTGAAATATCTTTCTACTTCTACTCTGACTAGCACGTGGCACTGGTAGCAATCCTGAGATTACTACCTTTGAGGTCCTATTTTTTAATTTACCTCCTGACTCCCTATATTCAGCTTTTAGGAACTCATCCCGGTTTTTACCTATATCGTTGGTGCCTATATGCACCACGACAACTGGCTGTTCACCCTCCCCTTCCAAGATGTTCTGCAGCTGCTCTGAGACATCCTTGACCCTTGCACCAGGGAGGCAACACACCATCCTGGAGTCTCGTTTGTGGCTGCAGAAACACCTATCTATTCCCCTTACAATCGAATCCCCTATTACTATAGATCTACCCCTCTTTTTCCTCCCGTCCTGTGCAGCAGAGCCACCCCTGGTGCCAGGAAGGTGGCTGCTGCTGCTTTCCTCTGATAAGCCATCCCCTCCAACAGTACTCAAAGTGGTGTATCTGTTTGAGAGGGGGATGTCCACAGGGGACCCCTGCACTACCTGCCTGTGCCTAGTACTCTGCCTGTTGGTCACCCCTTCCCTTTCTGCCTGTCCAACCTTTACCTGTGGTGTGTCCAACTCCGTAAACGTGCTATTCACGATGTCCCAAGCATCGTGAATGCTCCAGTATGCATCCAGTCGCAGCTCCAGTGCGGCAATGTGGTCTGTCAGTAGCTGCAGCTGGATGCACTTCCTGTCACTGAAAGTGAATGTGCAGGTGCAGCAAGCCATTAGGAAGGCAAATGGTATGCTGGCCTTCATTACAAGAGGATTTAAGTACAAGAGTAAAGAAGTCTTACTCTAATTATATAGGACCAGTAGGGGGGCATCCTTTACCTGGTTTACGGTAATTTACCTTCCTTTACCTGGTTTACGGTAATTCACCTGGTCAGGCAGCTTTTTGCTGCTGCACTCTGACCAATCCCAATCAGCGGCCTCGAATCGCTAAACCCACCCTTCCAGTTCTGACTGGAGGAACTTAAAATTAATGATATAATATTAAAATGGACAAATGGTCTGGATGTGAGAAAGTCAAATTTTATTAAACTAAAGAAACTACACCACACGATTAAAGTAATCACTGTAAAATTGCTTAAATAGGGGAGGGAAAGAAACAGACACAACGAGAGAAAAATGACTAAAATAACAATTTTTAATGAAATCCCCACTTTACCCCCACCCCAAAGCCTACCCTAAGTTGCCTTGTGGAAGGCCAGAAAAATATATGCTCACCACTTGCAATGCTAGCTCTGTGCCCTGCAATCTTACTGCCCAGAAGTTTAAAAGTAAACTGCTGGTGTTCAACTTCCACAGACAGACTCCACGCTGTAGAAGGCACACGGAGGCAAGCCAGAGAGAGAGTGAGAGAGAGAGGCCTCTGAGAAGCTATCACTATATACCCCAATTTTGGGGCCGAAATTTTCCCTCCCGCATCCGGAGTTTTCTGGGCTAAAACAAAGGGTTCCAAACCGTCCCCTTGTCTGGGATGGTTTTGAATAAAGTTGCCATTGTCTGTGATGGCTGTCGATAAAACTGCAGGGGTTTTGAATGTGTCTTCATTCTGGGGTCAAAATGTTCCCGCCCACATCCGGAGTTTCCTGGGCTAAAACAAAGGGATCCAAACCATCCCCATTGTCCAGTAATGGGTGATTCAAATCCATTCATTCTTAAACTGTTCCTTTTCACAGTCTAAAAAGTCTCTTCTGTAGTTTAGGTGTGTTTCATTGTGATGGGTTTTGAATGGAGTTGGATTACTATGAAAACAGAAACCCATTCTCTTGTGGTCATTGAAACCGCAGTCAAGTGGTTTTAATCCCTTGTGCAAACATCCTTGTAAATAAACATCGATTGTCTCTGGAGGGAGGGGGAAACTCCCCTATTGATTGACAGAATTTGGCTGCCAACTTTGATCCTCCCCCTTTTCACAGACATACACGAGCTGCTTCCAAGCCCCTTTGTCCTTGGCCATGCTTTTCTGAAGGCCATTTTTATCCCTGGGCAATTTACCAAACTCAAGGGTACAATTTTTAATAAAAATGTACTGTCTTAATGTGTGCGATTTTTTACAAAGTTCTTTGATTCCGGTGTTGTCCAAGTGCTGCTTAGCTCACAGGCCCTTTAACGTAGCCTTTTGCTTTTCTGGGCATGTTTTAAAACATTGCCCACCCAGAGACAATTTAAATCATGATGTGGATTAATATTTCCCGATCTTCGGGGGCTGAGACGATTTTGCGAACCCCTACATTCCACCCTTGGATACTTCCAACTTGCTTGTAGTATCCTCTTGAAGAAGTGAGCAAAATTTTCTGACCCCTCACAAACAACCATCCCCTGTATTTACCTATAGCTCCCTATCACTGATTCCCCGACCCATCTATTCCCCTCAAATCCGAGAAAAATCCGTGGTATGGTAGGCATCTACAGATACATCAACTACAAAATGTTACAATAAGGTGCTCATACCCCTGCACCACTTGTTACATTATAACATATGACAAAATGTTGCAATCTTGGTTATACAATGTAATCAAAATGATCCCAAGCACGGGGAGGGTCCTACGCCTCTGCACAGCTTGGAACTGTAAAACAAAATACAAAAAATCTTCATTAAACTTTTGAAACAGAATGCTGAAATAAACCCCGACCATCACGTGCCAAAGATGGGTCACAAAATTCGAGTGGGTATTTCTCCTCCCACCCAGGCAGTAAATGTTCCTTCCACTCCCCCCCCCACCCTTTAATGGTCTTAAACTTTTAAAACATACAAAATGGATTTTACAGAACAGCCTGCTCCGCCAGCCCCAAGCCGTTCCCTTGTCCCTTTGTGGAGGCGGGGTACCCCTCATGTTTCACAGACCGAGACCAGGGAGTATGGGATCGTGACTCCCAGTCCCTCCCCCTCCCATTTGCCCTCGACTGGCTGGAGAAAATGATGGGTGCCTGTGTGGCGGCTCTCACTGGCCCCACACTCAAACTTGGATCCCAGATCCGGCCACCCACTCATCCTTCCCAGCCACACTTACACTCTAACCTTGCCCGTGGGCCCCGGGTGAATCCTCCCTTCCCTGAATGCACCCACGTGACTCTTGGGTCTCCCCCTCCCCTTTACAATCTTTCCCAGGCCATTACCACCCACTCCCGGGGAACGCGTCCCTATCTGACAAGGCGCCCGCGCTTCCCCACCATGACTCCTCAATAGCGAGGTCTACCGCAAGTGAAATTCGGTCAGGATAGTGCTGGGTTGGGGCCATGCCCCACCCAGCTGGGGCCATCTCTTTTGCATAGGATGTGTAGGCAGGTTCCTCCCGACTCTGTCCGGTTTCTCCCGGAGGTCGCTGCGGGGTCTCCTCCTGGATTTGTCCAGTGGCGAGGAGATCCCCAACATTCTGTTTCCATATCTTCATTCGATGCCCAGCTTGGGCTGGGCGAACAGGGCTGTTCCTTTGTCGACTCTCCTGCAAAAGAACTTAAAAGGACATGCAGCCAGGTCTCTCACTGACCTGCTGCCTTAGGTGGAGACATGGTCGGGTCCCTCGACCTCGGACCAAAATACAAGCATTTGGCACACTTATAAACTTAAACTTTAAACTTAAACTCAAAACTACTAGTTACATCAAAACTTAAAATTCAAACACCTTAAAAGCAAGCTACAAACATTGTTTACTTAACACAAAGCTATAATACAAATGCCGCCCATCTCCGGATGGCCAGGCTAATCTCTGGTGTCACTGTCGCAGATTGCTGCTGCCTGCAGCGAAGCTGGACTGCCTCCTGCTTCTGGTCCCTGGCAGCTTATGGCTGCTGATTGGGGATCTCTGCCCTTTGGCTTCTCCCTGGTTCGGGAGACCGCCCTACTCCATTGTAAAGTGGGTGACCATCTTATCTCGGGCTTGCGGACCCGCTGAGACCTGTGGGGGAAACTTTGGCTGACATACCCTGAGCCTGGGTCACAGCCCTAGCTGGCTGGAAACTTCTCGCCCTGATGCAAACAGCCCGCACTGTATAATATACCTGGCAGCCTGCCGGTACTCCGGGTTGTCTCCTTTTCCCTACCCACTCCTGTACTGGGGGCAGGTATCCCCTCACCATCCGCTGCTGGTGGCTGAAAATCTTCCTCTCCAGGTCCAAAACCTGTTACCAGCTCCTTCCTTATGTCCCCTGCAAGAGGAATTGCTATCCCTTCCCCCCCAGAGTCCCACACCATAGGGGGAACCACTCTAGATGCGGGCTGGGAAGCTTGTCCCTTTAAGCAGGCGACTGCGCCTGCATGAACCTCCTCCCCGGAGTCCCCCGGCAGAGGCTGTGAAACCTCTGTATTCAAACAGGCGTCAGCGCCTGCGCAGGAAAACTGAAGAGGAGCCGCTGGGGTCACAGGCTGGGGAACTGCGCCTGCACGAACCTCCTCCCTGGAGTCCCATGGCAGAGGCTGTGAAACCTCTGTCTTCAACCAGGCATCTGCGCCTGCGCGGGGAAACTGAAGAGGAGCCGCTGGGGTTACAGGCTGGGGGACTGCACCTGCGCGAACCCGGTGTTGGGAAACCTCTCCCATCATGGCGCGCGACTGTGCCTGCGCGAACCTGGTGTTGGGAAACCTCTGCCCTCAGGCTCGTGACTGCGCCTGCGTGAACCTCCTGTTCCAAAGACTGGGGAATCCCTGTCTCCAGACCAGCGACTACGCATGTGCGGGCAGTCTCTTCTGTGAATGAACTCGCAGCAGCCTGCAGATTTGTACTCTCAGGGTGCTGTTTCTCTGTTTCTGAACTAGATAACTGGTTCAAATTTAAACCTTGGCCAAAGCTTAGATCCCACTGGGGTGGGGAAGTGTCCCAATTGGTGGGCTGGACAACCTTTCCCTTGAAACAAGCCACAGTGCATTTTCTTTACAGCCTGTGAACTTGAACTTGTATGGTCAGATTTATACAATTTTCCTGATTTTCCCTGTGTCCCATCCCTGCCTGTAATCGCTGCCACTGGCCCGGACTCATATGGGTCCCAGAAAGTGCCTGCACATGCACCCTCCTTGGCCAGCATATCGGCCAGTCATTGTAGGGAGGCAGAGGTGGGCGAGGGGGCTGCAGCACCACTGATGGCTGCTACCTTTCCCTGATTGGCCCTGAGGAAAGATTTTATCGCCTCCATGACGGACTCGACTGTATCGGGAGGAGTTTCTGTCTCTGCCTTCTGAGTTGGGGCTGCGGGGGTCCTGGCTTTATCATCTCTCCCAGGCTTTTTACAATCCCTGAGCCAGTGGCCATCCTCCCCGCACCTGTAACAAGTGACCTTGTTCTGGGAGGGACGGCTCCCCTCCTGGCGCCACTCTTTCTTGAATTGAGCCCCAGGTTTAACCTCGTGGACCTTACCCTTTTGCTGGGGGGTCCCACTATTCCTACCGTTCCTATATGCTACCGTGAGCTGCCGGATTACAGTCTCTTCGGTTGCTAGGGGGTCTCGGTGGTCAAACCAAGTATCAGCCTTTGCTCTTATCTGGGGCAGGCAATTGGACACCAGGCAACGAAGCCATTGGGTCCGCTGCTGCTGGTACAGGTGTGCCCTATCTTGTCCCCCTGTACACGCGCTGTTGTAGACTGGCCACAGCCTGTCTGCAAATGCCTGTGGGGTCTCCCCTTCCTTCTGCAGTGTTTTCCCTATGCGATCGAGTGGACTGCCGTCGTTCGCACCCATGGCTTCCAGTATTTCCTCCTTTAGGTCCTCAAAACCCTTCTGCCCTCTCTTAGCCTCATCTGAAAGGGTCTGATAGAGCTTACTATCTACAGAGAAAAGCAACATTTTGGATTTCTCTTCCTCATCACAGCTGTTAACACAGGCTGCCTGTTCTATCCCTTGGAAGTGCACTGAGGGGTCTCCCTTTTCGGAGAGCAGGGAAATATGTTTCACCAGGCCTCTGAGCTGTTGGGTATCATAGGGTACCAGGTAGATATGCTGAACAGCCCCTGGGTCATTATCGTTCACGGGAAGACCGTACCTCCATTGTCGGAGGGGGTACACTGGCCCTGGTCCCCGCCTGCCTAGCGGGACCTGCTGGCATTCTCCTACCACCCCATTGTCCATCCCTTCTTGCTGCCAGAGCTCCTCAAATCTCGAAGCTTTGGGCTGTGGTCTTGGGATCTCTAATTCCCTGGCCAGCTCTGTTCTGGGTGCTGCCTGTGGGACGGTTTGATTTGGGCGGCTGGTACTGTCCAAAGGACTTCCCTTCGGACTTACGAGACATACCATCCCTTTAGTCCTTAATAGCTGCATACCCAAACTCTCTATCTTTCTGTTACATGGGGTATGATCTGCTCCACTAAACCTTTGGTCGCAGGCCAGCTTATAAGCTGCCTTTACCTCCCTCACCATTTCCTCCTGCTCTGTTACTTCTAAGGTGAGGCGGGCATTCTCTTCCTGCAGTCTCATCTCGTTACTCTTAGCTTCTGTAATTTGGCACTTTAGGAACTCTATCTTGTACCTCGCGTGGCTTTTGCCCTCGCTAGCTTCTTGGGTGAGGTGTGCATTTTCCTCCTGTAGCCTCATCTCACTGTCCCTAGCCTCTGTGACTTCCTGCACAAGGCACTCTATCTCTGCCTGGCATTTTGTGACCTCTAGTGTGAGGCGTGCATTTTCTTCCCGCACCCTCATCCCACTATCGCTGGCCTCATTCACCTCTCTTATGAGGCGTTCTACCTCCGCCTGGCATTTTCCAAACTCTGACTCCCAATTCTTGGCCTCTTTAACCTCCTCCCACACCCTCATCTCACCCTTCTTAACCCAGCCACCTATACCATAATAGGTCAGCTTACACGCTGCCGCTAACTTCTGCAGGGCTACTCACAGACTAAAAGCAAGAAAAGCAAGAGCTGATGCTTTCTCCAGATCCAGACCACTTATCATATCAAAAACTGCCTCCAGTCCTGCCACGGTCACCAATTTGTAGGGGGGCATCCTTTACCTGGTTTATGGTCAGTTACCTTCCTTTACCTGGTTTACGGTAATTCACCTGGTCAGGCAGCTTTTTGCTGCTGCACTCTGACCAATCCCAATCAGCGGTTTCGAATCGCTAAACCCACCCTTCCAGTTCTGACTGGAGGAACTTATAATTAATGATATATTAAAACGGACAAATGGTCTGGATGTGAGAAAGTCAAATTTTCTTAAACTAAAGAAACGACACCACACGATTAAAGTAATCACTGTAAAATTGCTTAAATAGGGGAGGGAAAGAAATGGACACAACGAGGGAAAAATGACTAAAATAACAATTCTTAATGAAATCCCCACTTTACCCCCACCCCTAAGCCTACCCTAAGTTGCCTTGTGGAAGGCCAGAAAAATATATGCTCACCACTTGCAATGCTAGCTCCGTGCCCTGCGATCTTAGATCTTCACTGTCCAGAAGTGAAAACACCCCAGTGTTTTAAAGTAAACTGCTGGTGTTTAACTTCCACAGGCAGATGCCACGCTGTAGAAGGCACATGGAGGCAAGCCAGAGAGAGAGAGAGAGAGGCCGCCGAGAAGCTATCTCTATATACCCCAATTTTGGGGCTGAAATGTTCCCGCCCACATCCAGAGTTTTCTGGGCTAAAACAAAGGGATCCAAACCATCCCTTTGTCTGGGATGGGTTTGAATAAAGTTGCCATTGTCGGTGATGGCTGTCGATAAAACTGCAGGTGTTTTGAATGTGTCTTCATTCTGGGGCCGAAATGTTCCCACCCACATCCGGAGTTTCCTGGGCTAAAACAAAGGGATCAAAACCATCCCCATTGTCTAGTAATGGGTGATTCAAACCCATTCATTCTTAAACTGTTCCTTTTCTTAGTCTAAAGAGTCTCTTCCGTAGTTTAGTTGTGTTTCATTGTGTGTGATGGGTTTTGAATGGAGTTGGATTACTATGTAAACAGAAACCCATTCTCTTGTGGTCATTGAAACCGCAGTCAAGTGGTTTTAATCCCTTGTGCAAGCATCCTTGTAAATAAACATCGATTGTCTCTGGAAGGAGGGGGAAACTCCCCTTTTGATTGACAGAATTTGACTGCCAACTTTGATCCTCCCCCTTTTCACAGACATACACGAGCTGCTTCCAAGCCCCTTTGTCCTTGGCCATGCTTTTCTGAAGGCCATTTTTATCCCTGGGCAATTTACCAAACTCAAGGGTACAATTTTTAATAAAAATGTACTGTCTTAATGTGTGCGATTTTTTACAAAGTTCTTTGATTCCGGTGTTGTCCAAGTGCTGCTTAGCTCACAGGTCCTTTAACGCAGCCTTTTGCTTTTCTGGGCATGTTTTAAAACATTGTCCAACCCAGAGACAATTTAAATCATGCAAAGTCTTTGTCCACGATGTGGATTAATATTTCCTGATCTTTGGGGGCTGAGTGGATTTTGTGAACCCCTACAGGCCTTGGTGAGACCACACCTGGAGCACTGTGTCCAATTTTGGTCTCCTTGCCTAAGGAAGGATATACTTGCCATAGAGGGAGTGCAACGAAGGTTCACGAGATTGATTCCTGGGATGGCGGGACTGTCGTATGAGAAGAGATTGAGTAAACTAGGCCTGTATTCTGTTGAATTCAGAAGAATGAGAGGGGATCACATTGAAGCATACAAAATTATTACAGGGCTTGATAGGGTGGATGCTGGGAGAATGTTTCCCTTGGCTGGGGAGTCTAGAACCAGGGGCCACAGCCTCAGGATAAAGGGTAGGCCACTCAGGACTGAGATGAGAAGAAATTTCTTCACACAGAGGGTGGTGAATCTTTGGAATTCTCTCCCCCAAAGGGCTGTGGAGGCTCAGTCATTGGTTATATTCAAAACGATAGATTCCTGACTAGTGAGCGCATCGAGGGATATGACAATAGAGCTGGTGAATGGAGTTGAGGCAGATGATCAGCCATGATCTCATTGAATGGTGGAGCAGGCTCGAAGGGCCGAATGGCCTTCTCCTGCTCCTATTTCTTCTGCTCTTATGTTCTTAAAGATGAGCTATCAAATCAGTTAATAAAATATTTAGGTGGCATCAGACAAATAATCTAGTCATTGACCAAATACACGGATGAGGAATAGACATTTACAGTAAAAAATTAAAAGTTACGTATTTCTCTGATGTATGATGATATAAATTGAAACAAATTGCAGTTCTCAGTCATAAAATGTTGCAATGTGCTGACTTAGCATAGGATCGTGGCTGATTTTTTTTGTACCTGTGCGGTGATACTCAAAAACAGACGCTGTGGTGAGATTCTATCTCTCAAAACCGCTCCGTTCCCCTTTTTGACTGACTAATGCCGAGCTGCAGTTCCACAGACACCCACCATAGTCCTGTTCCTCACCAAATGCGTATTCTTCATGTGTGAAGCAAGGGAGTGAAGGTTAATAGGCTGTTCAGGACAATATAGTTGAACCCAATCCTGCCCTTGCCAGTGGTCCAGATACCGGTTAGTTTAGGGAGGACCAGAGGGTCACAACCTCACGTTATGTAAGAGCAGAACTAGGCTAGCTGTCAGGAGGTGGTTCTATTCCCAGAGAATAGTGGACCTGTGAAACAGGCTGCCAGCTCGTGCGGTGAGCACTGGTTCGCTGAATTCCTTCAAGCAAGAGCTGGAGCCATTTCTGGCTGGGGCACCTGCGGTCATCTGGTACAAGCGGTAGGCACTGCATGACATTAATCGGGGCCAGTGTTGTCTCCTGAGCTAGTTCGGATCGCCTAAGCGGGTCGGAGATGAATTTTCCGAATATGCCTCGGTTTTTATCTGTTTTTTCATCTCTTCCAGGAGATTACATGGCTTTCGGAAGGGGTGGGGAGGCTATATCATGTGATACACAAGGCATCGCAGTTGTGTGGGACAGGCCAGATGGAAAAGTGGTTCTCTTCCTGTCCATTATTGTTCACATGCTCCAGCAAGAGTCACAGATAGTCCGCAGAGATGGGAAACCTGGCTGTCTTTTACCCTCTCTACCTCATGGCTGTTAGACCAATTATCACTGCCCTGCACAGATTAGGGATTGAACCTCTTTGGGGCCTGCTTGGTCCATATTACAGCTCCACAAAGGGCAATGCATTACCAGCTGAGCTATTGCTGGAACCTAGTGATTTCATATTTAGCTCAACAGGTAGCACTCTTGCTTCTGTACCATGGAAGTTGGAGGTTCAATCCCCATTTCAGGCTTTAAAGACATAAATTAAGATCATTACTATGCTCATGGAGTGCTGCATTTCCTGAGGTGCCACATTCTGGATGAGATATTAAGCCAACACTCCATCTGTCTGTTCAGATGGGCATAAAAGATTGCACTGCATTATTCAAAGAAGAGCAGGTGTCCTGGTGTCTTGGCCCACCTTTCTCCCGCAACCAACACCCTACTCCATTTGATGTTTGTGGGTCCTTGCTATGTGCAACTTGGCTGCTGTGTTTGTCTGCAAGACAACCACAGATTTCACCTCAAAAGTATCCATTGGCTGTGAATCTTATCAGGATGTGCTGAGCATGTGAGAGCCACTATTTTTGAAGATGAATTGAAAGTGTTTTATTCAGTAAAAGTACTTATGAAGCAAATATTCTTTATGAAGTTATACTTATGTAATGCAATTTTAATCTGACTTTCAATACATTGCTTTCCATTCTGGAGTATTTTAAAATCTCCATTTTAGAGTGCAATGCTACCACAGGTACCAAACAGCTAATTGCATTACTGTGAAATTTCTCCACAATGATTCCAAAGACTCCTCGGACTGCCAACCTTTTTGCAGCTGATTAAATAAGCAGAGCTCCCTAACTTGATTTTTGTGGAGCTCACTAACATGGTTAAGGGTTTAAACCACTTTTCTGATTTCAGTGCGTGGGCCCTCGGCTACCTCTCTTTGAAGGACAGTTTGCGACTGTAAGACATAATGAAGGTTTGTACTCAAGTGATTCTGCAGAAAACAGAAGCTGGCATATCACTGCTGGATGAAGACACCCCATAGGGTGGTGTTAATGCACTTTTGTACTGTGTAAATGGGTCTTCGGAGAACACAAGAACAAAATAAAGAGGAGCAGGAGTAGGCCATATGGCCCCTCGAGCCTGTTTCGCCATTCAATAAGACCATGGCTGAACTTCTACAACAAGTGCACTTTCCCGCACTATCCCCATGTACCTTGATTCCCTTAATGCCCAAAAATCTATCAATCTCAATCTTGAGTATAATAAATGACTGAGCATCCTCAGCCCTCTGCGGTAGAGAGTTCAAAGATTCAAAAGCGTCTGAGTAAAGAAATTTCTCCTCATCTCAGTCCTAAATGACCAACCCCTTATGCTGAGTCTATGACCCCTAGTTCTAAAGTTGAGGAAATGTCTCAAATGGAGACCCGTCACTTCCGTGCGCTGCTGGCCCCCATTTACTTCATCTGCTGCAGAGAACCTGGAGACTCCGTAATTCTCATTGGTGAAAGGAAGAGGTCTGGCTGCCGCTCGTGAGATCCAGTGCAGCCGTCAAGTCTCCAGGTTTCCCCTGCTTTAGATAAAGCAGCGCCATCAACAGTGGGAGTGCCATGTGACGTAATAAAACTCAGTACGCACTTGGTTTGAGCATAAAGCAAGGCTTTAATCAACTTGTTTCAGAACATGGAGGTCTAGTTGTATTTCACTAGCTCCTTGTCTTTACAAAATGTCCCTGGCAAGCTGGGGCCAACGCCCAAGTATTTAAACTCCTTGGACGGCGCCACCAGCTGGCCGTCCAGTGTTATTTCACAGGTAGTTTCTCGATGATGAGATTTATGACACCATGCATCTGGAGACACTCACCTAACATCACGTGACGACTCTACAGGTGCGGTTGAGTGGCGGCCTGCCTTTGCCATACTGCAGCTTTGTCCGTCTCCGAACAGTTTGTACTGATCATTTACTCATCCCAATGCCGTGTGATTTGGAATCCCAGCTACAATCAGTATTGTTGCACTGATGATGACAGAAGATATGCAAAATATGCTGATCGCTCACAGAGTTAAAAAAGACATCAGTGAAATATTTGACAAATTTTGATCGAAGTGGGTAAATTGCATGTGAGTTGGTAAAATATTCAAGAGTGCACTTACTGAGTGTGCCATTGATGATACTATGTGTCGTGATGGGTCCCTCATTCCCCTATAGTGAGATCCTGATCTCCACCAGGCCACAGTAGAGAGATATTGGGGATGAAAGGGGACATGGGCGGGGATGCAAAACCGGTGGAATTGCTTTTGCCGCCCGTTATACGACATGCCGGATATCCAGTTCTATTGAAGTCAAGGGCGCTGAAAATTGGGCAGAGCCTATCACAAGCGATGCCCCCATTTTACATCCTCCCATGTCCAACTTGATCCCCACCCCCACTCAATGGCGACCTGAAGCTTTCTCACAGGAAAGAAAGAAGCATCAGAATGGAGTCTCACTCTTTCAGGTGTGGAACTAGTGCAGGCAGAGGTCTGGGAGCAGGTAGAGTGGTGGGCCTTCCCATTGCGCACAATGCACGATACAGGGAGAACACAGGGAAAGGGGATGGAATAGTTTCTGATAAAATCAAGTGATAACACAGGAAAGGAATAATTAGGGCTCCTGCCACACACTGTCCCCTCCATGTGCTTCTGTACAACCATCAAATACCCTGCGATTGATCACTCCTATCTCATACAGGAACTGTATGCCACCAGCACACTGGTTTGTGATTAGTTTTTAAAATATTTTTTCCCCACCAAATTTCTCTCTTTCCCCCTTCACCTGCAGCTATTGACCCCTTGCTGGGTTACAGTTTCAGATTTTCCAGTTGCCCCTCATACCTTGCACATTTGGTCACTCTTCAAATGTGTTCGAGGAGCGATGGGGGTGGTGGGGAGGCGGGGAAGCATTGCAATCAATCCCAATCTCATAGCCGCCCAGTCTCATCATCATCCAATGGCTGTGGGGTTGTTGGACAGTCATCAGCAGCAGGAACCCGAGGCACCATGAGTGCTTCGAAATAGAACTCTTCCCATTTCAGGAAACCCAACGTCAACCTATCAAGCCTTCCAGGGCCAGGTATGGAATGGCAGAGTAAAGCTCGATCTCCCCTGACCCAAAAAATGTACCTTAGCCTCAACTTTGGAAGCGGGTTGGCTGCTAGCCTCCCGTCCCGCCTCCATTAAACCCAGATGTGGACAGGTTGGGGTTAGGTTTAAGATTTTAAAATCTTTTACATCTCACCTGATAAATGGCAGGTAACATTCGCGCCACAGAAGTGCCAGGCAATGACTATCTCCAACAAGGGAGAGTCTAACCACCTCCCCTTGACATTCAATGGCATTACCATCGTCGCATCCCCCACTATCAACATCCTAGGGGTCACCATTAACCAGACACTTAACTGGACCAACCACATAAATACTGTGGCAACAAGAGCAGGTCAGAGGCTAGGTATTCTGTGGCAAGTGTCTCACCTCCTGACTCCCCAAAGCCTTTCCACCATCTACAAGGCACAAGTAAGGAGGGTGATGGAATACTCTCCACTTGCCTGGATGAGTGCAGCTCCAACAACACTCAAGAATCACAGAATCACAGAAACCCCACAGTGCAGATAGAGGCCATTTCGGCCCATCGAGCCTGCACCGACACATATCCCACCCGATCCCCGTAACCCCTACACCAACACATATCCCACCCTATCCCCGTAACCCCACGTATTTAATCCCCCTAACACTAAGGGTCAATTTATCATAGCCAATCAACCTAACTCGCACATCTTTGGACTGTGGGAGGAAACCAGAGCACCCGGAGGAAACCCACGCAAACACGGGGAGAATGTGCAAACTCCACACAGACAGTCGCCCGAGGCCGGATTCGAACCCGGGTCCCTGGCGCTGTGAGGCAACAGTGCTAACCACTATGCCACCGTGCTCAACACCATCCAGGACAAAGCAGCCCGCTTGATTGGCACCCCATCCACCACCTTAAACATTCACTCCCTCCACCAGCGGCGTACCGTGGCTGCAGTGTGTACCATCTACAAGATGCATCGCAGCAACTCGCCAAGGCTACTTCGGCAGCAGCTCCCAAACCCGCGACCTCTTCCACCTAGAAGGACAAGGGCAGCAGGTGCATGGGAACACCACCACCTCCAAGTTCCCCTCCAAGTCACACACCATCCTGACTTAGAAGTATATCACAGATCATTCATCCTCGCTGGGTCAAAATCCTGGAACTCCCTCCCTAACAACACTGTGGGAGTATCATCACCACACGGACTGCAGTGGTTCAAGAAGGCGGCTCACCACCACCTTCTCAAGGCCAACTAGGGATGGGCAATAAATGCTGGCATTGCCAGCGACGCCCTGATCCCATAAACGAATCCAAAGTGCCACATCGCCAAACTAGCAAATCGAGGACTGATTTCAGGAAGTTCTTCTTCACACAAAGAGTGATTAATCCACTGAGAAAACTTCTAGGGAGCATCAGAGGAGGCAAAACCCAAGAATCATTTAAGAAAAAATTGGATGCTGTGATGGGGGACAATAATTCTTTCTGGGTGGACGAGTGAGGAGGGGTCAAATGGCCTTCCTCATCTTGCGTCATCATTGAATCTGAAGTAAGTTAGCAGGTATGCATTTTCCAGTATGTAACCCCTCTGGAGGCTTTCTGTTAGACTCTTTTATAAGCATATACTAGCTGGGGGGGCCCGGCATTGCCAGGGCAGTTTAGAGGGCCGCGCGGTTGACGGCCGGCCGCTGCCGCTTCCCCACTCTGTGTGTCGGGCCGCGCGGTTGACAGCCGCCCGCTGCCGATCCCCCGCTCTGTGTCTCAGGCCGAGCGGTTGTGAGGCCCGGCCCGAGTGACCCCAACACACCTCCCGCTCCGGCGGGCCGACACAGTCTCGGGCCACGCGGTTGACGGGCGCCCGCTGCCGCTCCCCCGCTCTGTGTCTCGGGCCGAGTGGTTGTGAGGCCCGGCCCGAGTGACCCCAACTCACCTCCCACTCCGGCGGGCCGACGCAGTTGAGGAAAAGCAGGGGACAAAATGGCGGCGAAGTTTCGGGAGGCTGCAAGATTAGGTCCCGCCTGTGATGCACTGATTGGTCAACCATCAGGTCACTGAACCGTAGGATTGGTCAACCATCACGTCACTCAACGTTAATGAGCGGTAGGATTGGTCAACCGGTAATGAGCGGATTTTTGAAAGTTTTTTGTATACTGTCCAAACAATTTTTGTCTGACCAAAAAGTAAATATGCCTATGACACTCCCCTGATCATCAGCTTTCTTTTGATATAACATATGTGTAGGTACGCTCTATAACTTTTGAGTGTATAGCGGACAGACAGACAGATGGACAGACATACAGACAGACAAACCAACCGCTTTATATTATAAGCATATAAGACATAGGAGCAGGAGTCAGCCATATGGCCCCTTGAACCTGCTCCGCCATTCAATAAGATCATGGCAAATCTTCGACCTCAACTCCACTTTCCCGTCCAATCCCCATATCCCTTGATTCTCTTAGAGTCCAAAAATCTATCGATCTCAGTCTTGAATGAACTGAACAGCTGAGCATCCACAGCCCTGTGGGGTAGAGAATTCCAAAGATTCACAATGCTCTGAGTAAAGAAATTTCTCCTCATCTCAGTCCTAAATGGCCGACCACTTATCCTGAGACTATGCCCGCTAGTTCTATACTCTCCAGCCATGGGAAACAGCCTCTCAGCATCTATCCTGTCAAGTCCTCTCAGAATCTTATACATTTCCATGAGATCACCGCTCATTCTTCCAAACTCCAGAGAGTATAGGCCCATGGAGACAAATCTCCTGACAGAATTTTAAGAGCCACTTATAGGAGATTCGTGAGCGCTACATGATGGTGCTGCTTGATTGTGCAGTGTCATTTCACAAGGTGAAACTACACCGACACTGTCTGATCTAAGAGGTAATTCTCTGGGACAGTGACATTAGCATTTACATCCAGAGAAAGAAAAAAAGGCAAAGGACATACTGAACTGGGTGACTGCGACGTGTAAAGAGTTATGCGTCAAATAAAAGGACCATGAACAGGTTAATGAGCATGACTAATTATTAGAAATGTGGACCTATAAAAACATGCTCAAATGAAAATTAAAGACATACATTATGTTATAATGACACTATTGAGAGCCTGATTTTCAACAGTTTTGAGTCAGGCCATCAGTTTATGTTTACAGATTGGAGGAAATAAGAAAATTGTTGCAGAAGAAATATTAAATTTGTATCAGCAAGGTCAATGGAAAAGCAGGGCAATGAAGCTAAACAATTGAGTTTTTTTTTGCATTTATATAATGCTGATCATATTGTTGAAATCTCTCAAAACTCTTGCCTTGAATTATTGTTTTTGGAGTGCAGTGATTGTTGCTACGTAGGTAAACATAACAGCCATTTTGCACTAGGAAGATCCCACAAACAGCAATGATATCAGGGACTAGTTGATCTGTTTTTGATGGTATTAGTCGAGGGAGAGATGCTGGCGAGGCCAGCAGGAGAATCCCATGTTCTTTTTTTAAATATTCAAAATGGGGTCTAAACCATTTACTCAAACAGACAGCTAGGTCTTTGGTTTAAGGTTTCATCTGAAGGACGGCACCCCCAGAAATGCAGCACTCCCTCAATGTTGCACTGGAGTTTCAACTTAGATTGTGTGCTCAAGTCCTGTTGTGAAGCTCAAAACCCGCAACTTACTGACCCTGAGGCGAGTGTGCAACTAATGGAGATAAGCTAGCTTGCACAGAAGAAAGCAGGAAATGCACATCACCGAGAACCCCTCTGTGTATAAAGCAGTTAGGACAGATCTTAACACAAACCAGGTAGAAGCATAACCAAAATTAAGACAAGAAATTAAACTACACAGAGTAGGAGATTGCTAAGTGGCCATAAACCCAGCTGAGCTGATAATACAACCTGCGACAGGTAATGAAAATCAACTGTTGGAGCTTATCCCCTTGAGTAGTTACAAACCAGGAAGGTTCAAGATCCCCGTCAAATGCTGCTCTTGTCCAGGATGGTGTTAGGGGTATTTCAATTGGTTTCAGTGCCCCTGAGCTACAGGGAAGAGCTCCCACTCCTGATTGTTATCTAGTCCCTCCCTCTGGAATTGCATGTATGTGGACGTGAGGCAAATACAGGGCCTGGGCCAGCTGCGTTTCCTCCCACAGTCTTCCAACACTCACAACCCCTAAAGCTCACACATGAATAATGCCCACGTGGGCAAGGCACTGGAGGATGACCAGCACCCATAGAACTGTAACCAGGCACCGAGTCAACATCGGTGGAAAATTGGAAAAATAATCACGTTTACAAAAGAAAATGGACTGAAGATGCTTTCTGATGTTAATCATACGATTGCAGGACAGATGCCTATAATTGTCCTAATTCTAGTCTTCACCCTCAAAGATCTGTAATTTCACTAACCCAAGACAGGCAAGACCACAGTTCCATCCCCAGTCTGTGCTGAGTCAGATCTTGCAGAAATAAAAACAGAAAATGCTGGAAATACTCAGGTTGTTTAAAACCCGTTACATTTCTAACTTCTTCCAGTTCTGATGAAAGGTCATTGACCTGAAATGTTAACTCTGTTTCTCCCTCCACAGATGCTGCCTGTCCTGTTGAGTATTTCCAGCATTTTCTGTTTTTATTTCAGATTTCCAGCCTCTGCAGTATTTTGCTTTTATATTAGGAACTTGCAGTTAGCCAGCAGGTAAGTTGAAATGTCTACTCTCATCACAGGGATAGTCTGGCAGCCTGGAGTCTTGATTTTACAACAAGATCCTACTAATGTTAGATAGCAAGCAGGTTAATCAATTTTAAAAATCCTCAAGGAATTACATTTTATTTCTTCTGGTGGAACTAGACTTTAAATAATTAAAATTGAAGTGTCTTGATTTGAAGTAATCGTGAAAGTTTGCTTCCTTTTTTCACAACAATTGATGAAAGTTCTGCTCTGAATTACCAGAGTGCACGTCTGGACAGGATGTATTTATGAAGATCTGCACAAGATCTGCAGCTTTCGCTAAACATCACCCATATAAAATATCTGGGATTATGAGTGGGTAAATGTGACATTATCGCATTGTACATTAGACCACCTCTGCGTCCAATTCAGCCCCATCATTGAACTGTGCATCTGGCGCATGAACTCTAAAAGAACATCTAGGGCTGGATTTTGCCAATGGGGAGCTTTTGGAGGCCCACTTGACAGGTTTCAGTCTCGCCTCCATCAACTTCTGGCCAACTCATGCTATTTTCCCTTGATTGACCTTGTTAAGCCCGCCCAGCGGACTTAGCAGGCCAATTAAGGGAAAGCCGGTTGCAGAGAACGTCTTTTTGACAAATGTGAAACTGTCAAACCTTGACATTCTCTGCAGTTTGATTAGGTCTTGAATTCAAGACCTCATCAAAATTCTTTCTTTTGTAGAAATGAGATGGTTGTTGCATCTGTTAATGCAATGGCCATCTGTCATCTGCAACACGGAGGTCCGAGACTCTCTGCATACACACCAACTGAAGCCTGCAGGAAGAAACAAAGGTAAGTACACTTTTACTAACACTTTGCACTTACCTCAGATACTCACCTCTCCACTCTTGCACCCATCACTTACCTTACCTCTGTGAAGCTGTCAAACACTGACAGTCTATGTAGTTTGATGAGTTCTTGAATTCAAGACGCATCAAACCTCTTTCTTTAGCAGAAATTAGATGGTTGTTGCATTGGAGAATGCAACGGCCATCTGTCATCTCTGCCGTAAAGTTGCAAGACTCTCTGCATACCCAACTCTTGAAGCCTGCAGGAAGAACACTTTTACTAACACTTTCCACTCACCTTACATACTCACCTCTCCACACTTGCACCCATCACTTACCTCCACAGCGCACTTTTGCAGCCCTCCGACCCCCGCAGACCCACTGCTCACCTCGGTGACCCTGGTGGGGTTCGGAGCCTTTAGGAAACCCGCACTTGTGTGGGTAAAATGGGGATAATCCTCTTATCTGCCTCCTGGCAAGATGGCACGGAGGCGGGTTGGGCACCCGCCCCCAGATTCTGCCATTTCCCGGCAGTCCCGCCTCCATACCCACCTCCCTAGGGCTGGCAAGATCGCGCCCTAGTATCAGCCGTGGCTCAGTGGGTAGCATTCTCACCACTGACTCAGAAGGTCATGTGGTTCAAACCCCACTCCAGAGACTTGAGCACACAATCTTGGCCGACACCTCTGTGTAATACTGAGGGAGTGCTGCACTGTTGGAGGTTCGGTCTTTCTGACAAATGTGTTAAACCGAGGCTCTGTCTGCCCTCTCAGGTAGACATAAATGATCCCATGGCACTATTTCGAAGAAGAGCAGGGGATTGCTCCCTGTTTTCACGGCCAATATTTATCCCTCTACCAGCACTTGAAAGAGATTAACTGGTCACACTGCTGTTTGTGGGAGCTTGCTGTGTGCAAATTGGCTGCCATGTTTCCTACATTTCAACAGTGACTGCACTTCAAGAAGTACTTCTTTGGCTGTAAAGCGCTTTGGGATGTCCTGAGGTCGTGAAAGGCGCTACAGAAACGCAAGTCTTTCTTTCTTTCTTTGTTGTGATGATATCTTGCTAGCTGGATCCCCCACTTCCAATGATTGCCTCTCATTAACTGGTTCCACCTTCCGTTGACCATTTCCCAGTAACTGCCTCTCAACACTGTTGCCGGAACATTTACAACCAAGAGCTCAACCCGCAAATTTATACTTACTTATAAGACTGGAAGTTTTGCTTGTGCAGCTAGTCCTGGTTCAAAAGACTGCGTGGCAGCTCGAAAGAGAATGTGTGGCAATGGCAGCCATTGTTTTAGAATCTTTTGTGAATCTGCTTGTGAAGAGAAAGGCAAATGATTTTGACAGGAGCTCGGCTGGTAACTGAATAAATGTTTTGAACATAAATATTTTTATCCATTGGAGCAGTGTATGCCTCATCATTAAACAGATGGAAGGCTTGTGAAGTGCATGGTGCAGCTTGCCAACTCCCCACACCTCTGGGCACTGAGCATCCTTTACTGCCGGTCCATATGGCACAGCAGTTTAAGGCTGGCAGTAAAACAAATCACGTGAGGGATATAAAGCCAATTTCAAACAAGCTTTGGGAGCTGTCATGTTGAGCATGCTCAATTGCTTTTCTATGTAAAAAAATTGATCATAAATGATGTTGGGAACCTAAAGTGCTTTAAATGGGGGAAATTTTAACCCCCAAAAACGGGTGGGTTTGAATTGGTTGCGAGGCAAAAATGTAACAAGTCTCCAAACATTACTCCAAACCGCCTCAAAACTGCCCACCTCTGGTTTTAACAGAGGTGAGTTGCGGGGGGCAACCAACCTGCTCGCAGGAGGCAGGCCTCTCATTTAAATGTTTTAATGAGGCTGCGTGCCTCAGATTTTATCTCTCTGCCAGCTTTGATGCTGGCCGGCCGGGTTCCCGTGCTTCGGGAAACCCAGCAGTAAAGGGAGGTGAGGGCTACATGGAAGAGTTAGGTGCTTTTTCAGCACTGCTTGAGTGCTTCCCCCCAGCCCCCCAAGCAAACCTGTTAACCAGCTCAGCGATCACTTCCGCAATTTGATGCCCTCCCGATGTCTCACCCGACCCACGATCTCCTCCATGTCCTCCATAGGTCCCCCGCGATCTTCTCCCACAGAATCACAGAATCCCCACAGTGCAGATAGAGGCCATTTCGGCCCATTGAGCCTGCACCGACACATATCCCACCCTATCCCCGTAACCCCACGTATTTAATCCCCTAACACTAAGGGTCAATTTATCATAGCCAAATCAACCTAACCTGCACATCTTTGGACTGTGGGAGGAAACCGGAGCACCCGGAGGAAACCCACGCAGACACAGGGAGAATGTGCAAACTCCACACAGACAGTCGCCCGAGGCCAGATTTGAACCCGGGTCCCTGGCGCTGTGAGGCAACAGTGCTAACCACTATGCCACCGTGCTCCCCTCCTCCCTGATCTCTCTCCGGGCACCCTCTCCCATTAATGGCCTCCCCAACCCTCCCCCACAATTGATAGCCTCCCCAACCCCCTCATCGATGGCCTCCCCGATCCCAGATCTCTCCAGGCCCTGCCCTCATCAATGGCCTCCCCAAACTCCTCATTGATGATCTCCCAGATCCCCGATCTCGCCAGGGACCCCCTCCCCCCATCAATGTCCCCTCTGACCCCTGATCTCTTCTAGCCCCCTCATCGATGGCCCCAACCAACTCCAGATCTCTCCCTTCCTCTTCTACACTTCTTGGCTGTGGCCTGGTGCTGTAGGCTTACCTATCCGACAGCCAGCCAATCTTTCAACGTGGCCAGCTATAGCTGGGAAACGGAATCCAGAAATGGTCATCAGGCCCTGCCATTATGTTCGGCAGGAGCTGAGAGAAACCTGTTCTTCTAAGTTTCCTGAACTCAAAATTGCACCTCCCCCTCAACCCCCACTCCATCCCTGCCTCCCCATTAATATCAGGGCCAATGTTTCTCATTTTGAGGGAGTTAATATCCCTCTTTTGGGGGTTTATTAATGCTACTGCCCTGTCACATGAAATTCTCCCATGTTCGTCACTGGGAGAAATCGCTCACTTCTCTGGTGTTAATATAATCGTCCAAAATCTGGCCAATCCTGACCTAGCCCTGATAATACCAATTTAACATTTCTGAAGTAGCTTAATAAGTGGATATAACATTCACCCATGTCAAGCTAGCAGCAGAGAGTTCAAATCTTGGTCTTGGCTCAGTTGGCAGTACTCTTACTGGAATTAGAAGGCTGTGGGTTCAATGCCCACTGTGAACTTCAGTTTAGTACCGAGTGAGCGCTGCATGGTCACAGATGTTATCACGAAGCCTCATCTCCCTGCTCAGGTGGACATAGAAGATTTCTTGGCAATAGAAGCGTTTTCCCCAGTGTCCTGGGCAACACTATGCCCTAAACCAATGTAACTAAAAATAGATCATTCATCTGATTTGCTGTTTGGGGGATCTCACGGTGTAAAGCAGGTGTTGCATTGACCTACCTAACAGCAATTTTTATACGTCAAGAAACACAGTAATCCATCAGTTATAAAGCAGTCCAGGGTGTCCAGAGGATGCGATAAAGTGCTATATAAAGGCAGGTTCATTCTTACTTAGTCCAGTGCAGTACTGAGGGAGTGCTGCATTGTCGGAGGTGCCACGTCTTGGAAGTTGGTTGCTGTGTTTCCTACATTTCAACAGTGACTACACTGACAAGTACTTCATCAGCTGTAAAGCGCTTTGGGACATCCTGAGGTCATGAATGGCGCTATATAAATCCAAGTTCTTTTTTAGCCGAGGAACATGGCAAGTTTCATTCACAGATGTGGTTACTCAGAGACTGCTGATGTTGCCCCTCCTCTTCCTCTTGTAATGGTGCCTGCCAACCATTGCTGGGCTGCTCACTGATACCTCTGCCCCTGATAACATTGTGAACATACAACACACTTTCACTCTTATGTTCATTAATAAATAGACATTCTTATTATGAACACAGCTAGCTTTTGCTAGACACTTTTATTGAGCACATGTGGACTAGGTACCATATCTGTCGAGGCATCCATCTTGACTGCTGCCTTGTGGGTAGCCTAGTGTCCACTATAGAATGACATGTTATTGAACATTACATCCCCCTTTCTTTGAGGTTTAACAAAATCAATATCAATCAACTTTCAAGAAAAACAATAAAGATAATATCAGTAACACTTTTGTTAGTGCTCTATAAACATAAACATTTTCAAAACAGTCAACACATTTTCAAAGCTTTACATTGTACTCAAAGATTAAGTCTATCAGGCTTTTTTACTTCACGTGTGGATCTTCTCAACACGGGTAAGTCTGATGTGTCTTCATGAGATTGTTCTGGCGGTGAATGACAAGATGCAGTTGCGGCATTGTCATCAATCTGGTCTTGAATAGTCTCTTGTGTTTTTAGGAGGGAACGGCGGTTCCTCCTGAGAATCTGTCCTTCCTCAGTTCTAACAGTGTATGACCTTGGTCCTACTTCCTCAAGAACTGTAGCTTTCCTGTTCCATGCATCTGGATCCTCAATCCTGACAACATCATCCCTTGTCAATGGTTTTAGAGTTTTGGATGACTTGTCATAGTATGATTTCTGTTTCAGCTTTAACAGTTGAAGTCTCTGTCTCAGTTCTTCACTTTGCTGTTCTTTTGCACAGCAGGGTAGCGTGGTGCGCAACTTGCAACCCATTAGTAGTTCAGCAGGTGAAGAACCACAGTCTAAAGGTGAGGCTCGGTAGCTCAGCAGGGCGAGATAAGGATCAGACTTGATTTCTGTTGCATTCTTCAGTAGCTGCTTGAGAACTTGAACACCTTTCTCTGCCTTACCATTTGACTGAGCATACAAAGGACTGGATGTGATGTGCTGAAAGTCATAATGTGCTGCAAACTGTTGCCACTCCTTACAGTTGAAGCACGGACCATTGTCGCTAACGGCAATCCTAGGAATTCCATGTCTGGCGAAGATGGATTTCACATGCATTATGACACTGCTTGCTGTGGTGCTTGAGAGCAGCGCCATCTCAGGATAGTTAGAATAGTAGTCAATCACTATTAGATAGTCTTTACCATTTAAATGAAAAAGGTCCATACCAACCTTTTGCCATACTGCTGTTGGTATGTCAGCTACTGTCATTGGTTCCTTTGCTTGTTTGTTTTGGTGTTTCTGACATGTCTCACATTTGCCTATCATGTTCTCAATGCCCTTATTTATGCCAGGCCAATAAACAGTGTCTCTTGCCCTCCTTTTGCATTTTTCAATTCCGAGGTGTCCCTCATGAATCCTTTTGAGCATGTCTTGACGTAGAGCCTGTGGAATGACTATTCTGTTCTGTTTTAGTAATAGTCCACTTGCGACACTCAATTCTGACCTTATGTGAAAATATTTTGGACAGGAACCTTTTGGCCAACCATGATGAATGTTCTCTATTACTGTTTGTAATACTGTATCTTTTACTGTTTCTTCTGCTATTTGCTTTGATTTTGTGTCTGACACGGGCAGCGCAGCAGTGACCATACTCACATGAACATCCACGTCTTCTTCAGTAGAGCTCACATGACTCATTGTGGGTGCTCGGGATAGTGCATCTGCTAACACTATGTATTTGCCTGGTGTGTAGATCAGTTCAAAGTCATATCTTTGCAGCTTCATCATGAGTCGTTGAATCCTTGGAGACATCTCATTCAGGTTTTTTTTAATGATGGCAACCAGAGGGCTGTGGTCTGTCTCAACTGTAAAGGTGGGAAGTCCATATATGTAGCCATGAAACTTTTCTAGTCCAACTACCAAGCCTAGACATTCCTTTTCAATCTGGGCGTATCGACACTCAGTATCAGTCATAGACCTGGAGGCATAGGCAACAGGCTTCCAATCTTCACCCTCTGCTTGTAGCAAGACCGCACCTAGGCCATCTTTTGATGCATCCGTTGACACTTTGATTCTTTTTGTTGGGTCAAAGAAGGTGAGTACAGGTGTGGTTGTCAGCACTGTTTTGAGGTTTATCCACTCTTGTTCATGTCTTTCTGTCCATGCGAACTGATTTGTTTTATGTAGCAGGTCTCGCAGACAGGCTGTCTTGGCTGACAAGTTAGGAATGAACTTTCCAATGAAGTTTATCATCCCCATGATGCGTAGCACTCCTTTTTTGTCAGTGGGTTGGGGCATTTTGAGTATGGCGTTTACTTTTTCCATATCTGGCTCTATTCCTTTACCAGATAGATTATCTCCTAGGAAAGTGACTTCCTGGACGCCAAACTGACACTTGGCTTTGTTGAGCTTCAGTCCATTCCGGCATATGCTCTGTAGCACTTTAGTCAGTCTCTCATTGTGTTCTTTCAGTGTGGAGCCCCAGATGATGATGTCATCAACATAGACCCGAACTCCTTCCAGACCTTCAATTATGTGTTCCATCACTCTATGAAAGATTTCAGATGCCGATATTATCCCGAAAGGCATTCTGAGGAAACAATACCTGCCAAATGGTGTGTTGAAGGTACAGTATTTGGTGCTCTCTTCATCCAGTTTTAGTTGCCAAAATCCTTGTGAGGCATCGAGCTTTGTAAAGTATCTGGCACTTGACATTTCACTGGTGATTTCTTCTCGCTTGGGAATCTGGTAGTGTTCACGTTTTATGTTTGCATTTAAGTCCTTTGGATCCATGCATATTCTTAGATCATTGTTCTTTTTCTTTACACATACCATGGAGTTAACCCAGTCTGTTGGCTCTTCGACTTTCCTGATGACTCCTAGTGTGGTCATTCTGTCCAGTTCATTCTTGAGCCGGTCGCACAGGGGTGCTGGAACGCTCCGTGGAGCATGTACCACTGGCTGAGCATCCTCCTTTAGCTGGGTCTTGTAAGTGAATGGTAGAACTCCAAATCCTTTGAACACATCCTGGAAATTATTCACTACAGAATCCATCAAGTCATCTGGTCTGCTTATGGCACAGTTTATACGGTAGACTCTCTTGACCAGTTCTAAGTCCTCACAAGCTTTGTCACCCAGTAGTGAATCAAGTCTTTCAGCCACAACAGAAAACATGAGATGATGCACTTTGTCTTTGACTGTCACTTTAAGTCTGCATACACCTAAGCTATCTATTTTCTGTCTATTATAGTCCTTCAGTAGTACTGACTTTTTCTGTTTTTTGGGCTTTTCTTTCATATTGTTAATGTCACTCATACTGATTAAGTTTGCTTTTGCCCCAGTGTCTAGTTTCAAGGTAACTAATGCTCCATTTACCTGCAGTGGGATCATCCATTTGTCCTCTTTTACTGCATTAACTTTATGTTCAGCATTGTCCATTTCTGAGGGCTGCACATTTTCTGTATCCTTTTTGATATTGTCACGACACCATTCCTACAAAAAATGTCTCACTTAAATCAGTGTCCTCAATTACATTAACTCGTTGCCCTTTCTTAGTTTTTACTTTTGAAAAGCATTGTTTGGCAAAGTGATTCTTTCCATTACACTTTGTGCACATTTTTCCAAACGCTGGACATTGTTTTAACTGGTGTTTGTAACCACAGCGTTTACAATTAAATATTTCATCCTCCGATTGCTTTTCATTTCTGTTCTGCCCACGTTTCTTCCCCTTGTAGGACACAGCACCGACAGCAGCATTATCACTCATTACAATCACATCATTATTGATTTCACTGAAAGTCTTCGCGTGCTTTCGAGCTAGCTCGCTGGCTTGGCATATTTTCACCGCATTTTCCAAATTTAGTTCGGTTTCTCTCAACAGACGTTCCCTGACTTTTTTATCATGAATACCGAACACAATCTGGTCACAAATCATGGATGCTTTGAGCTCAGAGAAATTACATGTCTGTGCTTTCAGTTTCAGATCAGTTATAAAGCTATCAAAAGTCTCATTTTGCTGCTGTGTCCTTGAACGGAAGATGTATCTTTCATAGGTCTCATTCTTTTTGGGAGAGCAATGTGCATCAAATTTTTTTAGCACATCTTCTAATTTTTCTCTGTTCTCCTCTGGATTAAATACAAATGTATTAAATACCTCTATCGCCTGTGGGCCTGCAACCGTAAGCAGCAACGCTATCTTCCTTGCGTCTGGCTTCGTACCGAATCCGATGGCTGCAATGTAGAGTTCGAATTGTTGTTTAAAAGTCTGCCAATTGTAGTCGATATTTCCTGTGAGTTTCAAACGCTCTGGTGGCTTCAAATTCTCCATGTCGCTTTTCACAATTTTCAGCAGGTCTTCACCACCCTGGTACCATCTTATGTTCATTAATAAATAGACATTCTTATTATGAACACAGCTAGCTTTTGCTAGACACTTTTATTGAGCACATGTGGACTAGGTACAGTATCTGCAGAGGCATCCATCTTGACTTCTGCCTTGTGGGTAGCCTAGTGCCTCATGGGTAATGTAGTCTTAATATACATACAGCTGGGTAGTGTAGTCTTATATGCATACAGCTATATACAGCTCTACACAGCTCTATGGCTCCACCTAGTGTCCACTATAGAATGACATGTTATTGATCATTACATTTCACTAGTTTCACTGCCTTCTCAACAGTATCCATGAAGCAGCGCAAGCAATGCTTGAACACACCAAAGTCCTGCTCCATCAGCACCCAGGTCCAGCCAGGCGCCTCGTTGTACAGGTTGTGCCCGAATTGCGAGCCATGTTTGCAACAGGTAGCCCATAGTTCCTAGCAGCTGGCCATCATACCTTCCCTCCCCTTGGAAGAGCTCGGCGATGTGTAATTGGTGAAGGATGTCTTAATCATGGTTACTTCTAGGGAAGCAGCATTAATATGTATAATTCAAAATCAGTGGTCAAAAATACATATCCAGGGACTAAAAGCTCTTTTGTTTTACATATGTTATGACATTTTTGGACAATGTGCAAATGAGTACATTTTATTATTCCCTGAATCCAAGTTGATAGAAGCCTTGCTGCCTTCAACATTGCAGATGTTGTTCAGGCCAAAGTGGGTCTCTTGATAGGCATGGCCAAGCAGCATATAAGTCTTGTACTACAGCTTTGGACTGAAGAGAGGCTCAACCCTGTATTGTCTCCAGCGGTATAGAAACTGGGCGTTGTTATCTTGACTGCTACAGGCAGGGGCAACGTTGACTAAGGATCGTCCCTGCCATTCACTGTTGATGAAATGGCTCAGGTTGGTAATCATTTCTCTTGGTGGCCTTGATGTTTGCATGCAGTGCTGCTCCATTAGGGACAGGTAGCGGTTGCTTGTCCTGTACACATGGAGACGAGGGCAGTTGGGGCAGGTACTTGTGTGTCTTCTCTGACACCTTCTCTCCCATGCTGTCTTCTATCTCCTGCAGTATGCAGCTGCAATGCCTCCCAGAATATTTATCTCTCCCAGAGATACAATAACCCAGGTCAGGAGTAACAGGCAGCTTTGGAAAATTTATTCCACTCAATGAAAAAGAGCTTAATCTAAATTAAGAAAATTTGAAACTCTTATTTGATACTGGATATTAAAATAACAGAACATTGGACCTAATAAGTTCTTTTTTCACAGGGTGAGACATTCAAAATACTGTGAAAACAATCAGCTCTCATTGCTAGTGTTTCCCCAGCCATTGGTTTTCATACAAGCCTCCATGGAGGCTAACAGCAGAATACACACCAACTTGAAAGACATTGCCAGTTCTGACGAAGGGTCATCGACTTGAATCGTTAACTCTGTCTCTCTCTCCACAGATGCTGCCTGATCTGCTGAATATTTCCAGCATTTTCTGTTTTATTTCAGATTTCCACCATCCGCAGTATTTTGCTTTTGTAGAAGGACATTGTGTTACTCCAGACTGGTGGCAGAAGCATTCCCTTCTTCTACTGAGTATTTTTCTCAGCAAATTTGCTTCCTAATTCATGTCTATTATTGTGATAACGTTTTCCTTTGAATTTGCAAAATGAAAGAGAGAATGCCCACAAATACCAAGGGCTGGATTTTCATTCAGGAGTCGAGTAGGAGACGGGACTACAGCTTTCGGGGTTGTAGTCCCACCTCCATCGAGATGTGGCCAATCCACGTGATTTTAACTTGATTGACCTTGTTGAGCCTGCCCAGCGGGCTCAGCAGGCCAATTAAGGGCCACCCGGCATCAGGTGATGTCACAGACTGAAATTTCATCTGTCAAGAGGTTTTGACAGATGAAATATCAGCGTTTCACAGCTGACAGTCTTACTTCTAACCTGAGTCCTTCTCCACAGACTCAGTTAGAAATCTCTCCTGCACAGAAAGCTGCAGGCTGTCACTTTTGATAGTTCGCAGCCATTCTGCTTTCTGTGCCGATGAGATGAGGGACTCCCGAGACCTAAAGGAAGGAAGGCTGAAAAGGTAAGAAAAGGTAATTTAAACTTCTTTAAACACTTTAGACACACCAAACACACTTACCTTTGCACTCATGCACACATCACTCACCTGAACACTGACATCTTGACCCCTCCAAGACCTTCAACCTGACGGCCTGTCTCGCAAACTTGGTGTGGTTTGGAGCCATCGGGAATCCCACACTTCAGCAATAAAACTAGGGATTAGGCTAAAAACTGCCTGTTAACTACCTGTTAACAGGCAGTTAATTGGCACTAATCCCTTCCCGCCTCGGGTAGGCGGGTCCCAGTGCGGGGCGGGTACCTGCCTCCTTTGAAACTGGCATGGAGGCGGGTTGGGTGCAGGATGGAGTCGGGACCCCTGATTTCGGGATTTTAACCCCCCACACGCCTCCAATCCCAACTCCACGGCCCAATGAAAATCCTGCCCCAAGCATCCAAACACAGACCAGGGGTGAAAAACCCTGTTCATCAGTACAATATTCACACAGAGCGTGTAACTTTATCAATTGCAGAATGATTGCTGTGGACTTCAGTCATTGTTTTTTCCTTAAACTGGGAAGGCCTGAGGCCTGTAGTGTGGGCCACCTCCAGTCAACCAACAGGCCTCAACAACAGAAAGCACAGGAATGGACTGCCATTTGCCTGATAGAGCCATAACACAAATGACTGATGTGCTGATCAACTATGCCCACCAGTAGATCAACCTTGGCACAGAACAGTACCTGCAATCTGCGGACTGGGATGATGCAAGAAAGAAAATGTGGGAGGAGTTACCATTGTCTTTTCTGCAGAGGTAAAAAGGCAAAGGTCCATAACACAGACCAAAGTCGAAAAGATAGGAGCGAGGTTGAGGTCACTCCAATAGCAATGGATACGTAAGCAAAAGAGAAAATCGGCAGGTCAGGCAGCATCTGTGGAGAGAGAAACAGAGTTAACGTTTCAGGTCGATGAACTTTCATCAGAACTGGGAAGGTGATGTTTATGAGCTCGTAGGTTAAGGAGAACTAGAATGGTAAAGGAGGTAAGCCGTTGGTAGGCCATGGAAAAGGATGAGGTGGAGGGGGACTCAGTTGGCTCTAGTCGGCAGTATTATGGACTCACCAATTCCTCTCACAGGAGAACTGAACTGAGAAAGAGCAAGCTAATAAAGGAACCTTTCAGAGTTAAATGTTGGCGATCACATAGTACAAAGGCATCATGTGTATACAGCATTTTTAACACAGCTATACTTTGCGAATACATTTACCATACCTTGAAAATGAGACATATCAGAGTAAAGCAGCAGCATAGAGCGCAGTGCAGCCAGTGACAACTTCAAGTGGCCTCACTATATTGAATCATTTGTGCTCATCTAAGCGATATAAAGCCACCATGACAGAAAACACAGGCATGCTCCTTTCCAAGGTTAAAGAAGAATTTCTATTTTTCAGACAAATAAAAAGTTATTTTGCGGCTAGGAAATCCCACTTGAAAAACTGGGCCCACAGTTCTCCCACTGGGGTAAGAGAGCCAGGCTTTATTAATGCAAACTCACAGAATAACTCCTAGAACCTGAACTAAAACAAAGCTACTGTAAAAGCGGCTTAAATGGTATTCTGGGGGTGACTCTGGAGTCTTGTTCTGGTGATTTGGGCAGAATGATTGTCGGTGCAGGGGGAGGATTCTCCGAAGAATTGGTTAGGTCCAACCAGTTCACGTGGATCTTGTGCAGCTTTTTAGCTTCAGTTATTTTTGTAATTACATGGGGAGCGTCTGTAGTGTGATCATTTGTCATGGGTACCAGTCACTAATGGGGACTGGATCTTCAAAATTTCGCCTGGTTTGATGTGAATTAACATATGATTTGTTCAGACCCCTATAACACTTCAATTAGAAACATAGAAACATAGAAAAATAGGAGCAGGAGTAGGCCATTCGGCCCTTCGAGCCTGCTCCGCCATTCAATATGATCATGGCTGATCCTCTTTCTCAATACCATATTCCCATTCTCTCCCCATACCCCTTGATGTCTTTTGTGTCTAGAAATCTATCTATCTCCTTAAATATATTCAGTGACTTCGCCTCCACAGCCTTCTGTGGTAGAGAATTCCACAGGTTCATCACCCTCTGAGTGAAGAAATTTCTCCTCATCTCAGTCCTAAATGTCCTACCCCGTATCCTGAGACTGTGACCCCTCGTTCTAGACCCCCCAGCCAGGGGAAACATCCTCCCTGCATCCAGTCTGTCTAGCCCTGTCATAATTTTATACGTTTCAATTCGATCCCCTCTCATTCTTCTAAACTCTAGTGAATATAGGCCTAGTCGATCTAATCTCTCCTCATACGACAGTCCTGTCATCCCAGGAATCAGTCTGGAGAACCTTCACTGCACTCCCTCTATGGCAAGTATATCCTTTCTTAGGTAAGGAGACCAAAACTGCACACACTACTCCAGGTGTGGTCTCACCAAGGCCCTGTACAACTGTAGCAAGACATTCTTGCTCCTGTACTCAAATCCTCTTGCAATGAAGGCCAACATACCATTTGCCTTCCTAACTGCTTGCTGCACCTGCATTTATAATGATTGGTGAGCTCTTGAATTCTGACTCACAGTAAGAAACTAAAAATAATCCCGAGCCACTTTATTGCAGTGGATTAGTGTTTTTAAATCAGTTGATTTGTAAATTATATATATAAAGACTTGAAAGAAAGACTTGCATTTCTATAGTGCCTTTCACGATCTCAGGAAGTCCCATAGCACTTTACAGCCAATGAAGTACGTTTGTAATGTTGTAGGAATGGCTAGTTCCTAACGAGAGACTGAGGTCGACTCAGGTGATCAACAAACGATGTTTAATGAAAAGTTAACAGAGTTTAACAACAAATGCAAGGGAACTACCAATACAGGTCTAGTCAGTTTGGAGGCTCCATGAGGACTGCTAGGGCGGTCCCGTGGTTGGCGTCATGACATCATCACGTGTTTCCCGCCGGTGGGGGATCACATGATGAACGACGTGATGTCATCACGTTTGCCCGCGCTCTTAAAGGGACCACGCTCTGTACATGCAAACAGTAAAAACAAAGATACAGACTCAGGCTGTAGCTAACATATTGTTAAAGGGAATTATATACAGTTGGTCGGAGTCCCTTAGTGGCTCCGCCACAATGTAGTAATTTCTAGTTCCCAGCTTTACACTCCTTCCCTTTATCAATGGCATTTGCTGCTCACAGGGGTACAATTCTACAATTCTGCCTGTGCCAGACTTCAGCTGGTATATTGTCCAAATGAACATTATTAATGCTGGAGCCTAGACTTTGAGTAACAGCGGGTAGTTCAACTGCATAGCAGAAGCCTGGAAGATTATTTAATACCTCAACAATGAATCTGGAACAATATGTGGTCTCTTTTGCAGTGGGACAACCCAACCGTATGGGACCGCTGCACTTGAATGAGAATTTATGAATTTCATAACCATCAGAATGAACTAGTCTGATCTGGATTTTGAATTCATGCACTTAAGAACATGTCTGGAGGCTCAGAGACAACAACTTTACTGATTTGTCTCAAGTCAAACCTCCAAAGGTGATCAAGCATCTTGGCATCATTTGTATTAGCTGTCCAAGATCTACTGTTCAAACCAGAGAAGTGAATTCCACATTAAGCTGATCTCATATTGGCTAATGTACAGAAACTATGGATCCCTTTAGGGGACAAACACGATCCAGGTTCCAGAAGTAAAGAGTTCATGAAATTGAATAATGCACGTATGCCCAACACATTAATGATATCCAAACATGACTTATGTTTGTCCACTTTGGGATTTGCTTATTCCTCATTTATGGCATTGTCATTAAGTAAGAGCAGAACAGCCATACAAGCATCATCCATCCACAGTCCTGGGAAACAGTCCAAATTGTTCCCATGGAAGCGAAAGTCATTTGTTACAACACAAACAGAAGATTAATGCCAAGCAATAGCTCGTTGTCCTTGCAGAGAATTTGCTTCCTATCATTAACAATCCTGTTCCGCTTTGCTCCAGATTAACAGTCCTCTACACCACATGGTTAAATCAGTAACTCTGTGGAAACAGGGGTGAGGGGACGAAAGCCAGATCACAACCAGCATTCCCACTAAGCACAGTCTTACTGTATCCTCTTAACACAGTCTTACTGTGTACTCTTAACACAGTCTTACTGTATCCTATTAACACAGTCTTACTGTGTACTCTTAACACAGTCTTACTGTGTACTCTTAACACAGTCTTACTGTGTACTCTTAACACAGTCTTACTGTATCCTCTTATTACAGTCTTACTGTGTACTCTTAACACAGTCTTACTGTGCCCTCTTATTACAGTCTTACTGTGTACTCTTAACACAGTCTTACTGTGTACTCTTAACACAGTCTTACTGTGTACTCTTAACACAGTCTTACTGTGTACTCTTAACACAGTCTTACTGTGTCCTCTTAACACAGTCTTACTGTGTACTCTTAACACAGTCTTACTGTGTACTCTTAACACAGTCTTACTGTGTCCTCTTAACACAGTCTTACTGTGTACTCTTAACACAGTCTTACTGTGTACTCTTAACACAGTCTTACTGTGTACTCTTAACACAGTCTTACTGTGTCCTCTTAACACAGTCTTACTGTATACTCTTAACACAGTCTTACTGTATACTCTTAACACAGTCTTACTGTATACTCTTAACACAGTCTTACTGTATACTCTTAACACAGTCTTACTGTGTACTCTTTGCGCAGTCTTACTGTGTACTCTTAACACAGTCTTACTGTATACTCTTAACACAGTCTTACTGTGTACTCTTAACACAGTCTTACTGTATACTCTTAACACAGTCTTACTGTATACTCTTAACACAGTCTTACTGTATACTCTTAACACAGTCTTACTGTGTACTCTTTGCGCAGTCTTACTGTATACTCTTAACACAGTCTTACTGTATACTCTTAACACAGTCTTACTGTGTACTCTTTGCGCAGTCTTAGCACAGTTTAAAAGCGATACAGTACCAGTTTATACCCCTAGGGGGCAAGAGCTCTACTTGCCAAATAAACAACCATGAATGACTAAAGAGGTAATGGACAACATAAAAGTAAAAGAAAAAGCTGTCATCTGCAAGGTCCCGCCCAGGCCGCCTACTGGCTTTTACATTGTAGATACCGTGCATGCACAAAAACTTGAATGGGCCGCGCATTGGGGGAGGCACGCCACGCCAGAGGCAGTGCAGCTTATGGGGGAAATTGAACACAACCCTGTTAAGCATCCATTGAATAAACTACAGAGTCATGCAACATGCAGTCTTCAGCAAAAGAAGCTGCAAATAAGAGCATCTTGGTTGAAAAAACAGCGTTGCATTTGCGTCCTCTTAGCACAGTCTTACAGCGCCTTATTAGCACAGTCTTACTGTGTCCTCTTAACACAGTCTTACTGTGTCCTCTTACTACAGTCTTACTGTGTCCTCTTACTACAGTCTTACTGTATCCTTTTAAAACTGTCTTACTGTGTCCTCTTAATACAGTCTTACTGTGTCCTCTTAACACTGTCTTACTGTGTCCTCTTAATACAGTCTTACTGTGTCCTCTTACTACAGTCTTACTGTGTAATCTTAGTACGGTCTTACTGTGTCCTCTTAATACGGTCTTACTGTGTCCCCTTAACACTGTCTTACTGTGTCCTCTTAATACAGTCTTACTGTGTCCTCTTACTACAGTCTTACTGTGTACTCTTACTACAGTCTTACTGTGTAATCTTAGTACGGTCTTACTGTGTCCTCTTAGTACGGTCTTACTGTGTCCCCTTAACACAGTCTTACTGTGTCCTCATACTAGTCTTACTGTGTCCCCTTAACACAGTCTTACTCTGTCCTTTTAGCGCAGTCTTATTGTGTCCTCTTACTACAGTCTTACTGTGTCTTCTTAACACAGTCTTACTGTGTCCTCTTAACACAGTCTTAATGTGTTCTCTTAGTACGGTCTTACTGTGTCCTCTTACTACAGTCTTACTGTGTCCACTTAACACAGTCTTACTGTGTCCTCTTACTACAGTCTTACTGTGTCCTCTAAGCACAGTCTTATGTGTCTTCCTAACACAGTTTTACTGTGTCCTCTTAACACAGTCTTACTGTGCCCGCTTAGTACTGTCTTACTGCGTCCTCTTTGTACATTCTTACTCTGTCCTCTTAACACAGACTTACTATGTCCTCTTAACACTCTCTTACTGTGTCCTCTTAGCACAGTCTTACTGTGTCCTCTTAGCAGAGGCTTACTGTGTCCTCTTAGCAGAGGCTTACTGTATCCTCTTACTACAGTCTTACTGTGCCTTCTTAGCACAGTCTTACTGTGTCCATTTAGTACAGTCTTACTGTGTCGTCTTAGTACAGTCTTACTGTGTCCTCTTAGTACAGTCTTACTGTATCCTTTTAACACAGTCTTACTGTGTCCTCTTAGTACGGTCTTACTGTGTCCTCTTAGTACTGTCTTACTATGTCCTCTTAACACAGTCTTACTATGTCCCCTTATCACAGACTTACTGTGTCCTCTTAACACAGTCTTACTGCGTCCTCTTAGTACAGTCTTATTGTTTTCTCTTAACAAAATCTTACTGTGTCCTCTTAACACAGTCCTACTGTGTCCTCTGAGCACAGTCTTATTGTGCACTCTTAGTACATTCTTACTGTGTCCTCTTTACACAGTCTTACTATTTCCTCATAACACAATCTTACTGTATCCTCTTAACACAGGCTTACTGTGTCCTCTTAGTACAGTCTTACTCTGTCCTCTTAACACAGTCTTACTGTGTCCACTTAAAACAGTCTTAGTGAGCCCTCTTAACAAAGTCTTACTGTATCCTCTTAATTTAGTCTATCTGTGTGCTTTTAGTACGGTCGTACTGTGTCCTCTTAGCATATTTTTACTGTATCCACTTAACACAGTCTTACTGTGTGCTCTAAGTACTCTCTTACTGTGTCCTCTTAACACAGTCTTAATGAGTCCTCTTAATACAGTCTTACTGTATCTACTTAACACAGTCTTAATGTGTGCTCTTAAGTACAGTCTTACTGTGCCCTCATATCACAGTCTTAATGAGTCCTCTGAAAACAGTCTTACTGTGTCCTCTAAACACAGCCTTAATGAGTCCTCTTAACACAGTCTTACCATATCCTCTTAACACCATCATACTGTGTCTTCTTAGCACAGTTTAACTGTGTCATCTTACTACAGGCTTACTGTGTCCTCTTAACACAGGCTTACTGTGTCCTCTTACTACAGTCTTACTGTAACCTCTTAGTACAGTCTTACTGTGTCCTCTTAACGCAGACTTACTATGTCCTCTTAACACTCTCTTACTGTTTTCCCTTAACACAGTCTTACTGTGTCCTCTTAGCACAGTCTTACTGTGTCCTCTTAGCACAATGATACTGTGTCCTCTTAGTACAGTCTTACTGTGTCCTCTTAACACAGACTTACTATGTCCTCTTAACACTCTCTTACTGTGTCCTCTTAGCACAGTCTTACTGTGTCCTCTTAGCAGAGGCTTACTTTGTCCTCTTAGCAGAGGCTTACTGTGTCCTCTTACTACAGTCTTACTGTGTCCTCTTAACACAATCTTACTGTGCACTCTTATAAGTGTCTTACTGTGTCCTCTTAACACAGTCTTACTATGTCCTCTTAACACTCTCTTACTGTGTTCACTTAACACAGTCTTACTGTGTCCTCTTATCACAGTCTTACTGTGTCCTCTTAGTACAGTCTTACTGTGTCGTCTTAGTACAGTCTTACTGTGTCCTCTTAACACAATCTTACTGTGCACTCTTATAAGTGTCTTACTGTGTCCTCTTAACACAGTCTTACTATGTCCTCTTAACACTCTCTTACTGTGTCCTCTTAGCACAGTCTTACTGCGTCCTCTTAGCAGAGGCTTACTGTGTCCTCTTACTACAGTCTTACTGTGTCCTCTTAACACAGTCTTACTGTATCCATTTAGTACAGTCTTACTGTGCCCTCTTATTACAGTCTTACTGTGTCCTCTTAACACAGTCTTACTGTGTCATCTTAGTACAGTTTTACTGTGTCCTCTTAACACAGTCTTACTGTGTCCTCTTACTACAGTCTTACTGTGTCCTGTTAACACAGTATTACTGTGTCCTCTCAATACAATCTTACTCTGTCCTCTTAACACAATCTTACTGTGCACTCTTATAAGTGTCTTACTGTGTCCTCTTAACACAGTCTTATTATGTCCTCTTAACACTCTCTTACTGTGTTCACTTAACACAGTCTCACTGTGTCCTCTTAACACAGTCTTACTGTGTCCTCTTAGTACAGTCTTACTGTGTTGTCTTAACACACACTTACTATGTCCTCTTAATACTCTCTTACTGTGTCCTCTTAGCACAGTCTTACTGCGTCCTCTTCGCAGAGGCTTACTGTGTCCTCTTACTACAGTCTTACTGTGTCCTCTTAACACAGTCTTACTGTATCATTTAGTACAGTCTTACTGTGCCCTCTTATTACAGTCTTACTGTGTCCTCTTAACACAGTCTTACTGTGTCCTCTTAACACAGTCTTACTGTGTCATCTTAGTACAGTTTTACTGTGTCCTCTTAACACAGTCTTACTGTGTCCTCTTACTACAGTCTTACTGTGTCCTGTTAACACAGTATTACTGTGTCCTCTCAGTACAATCTTACTCTGTCCTCTTAACACAATCTTACTGTGTACTCTTATATGATTCTTAATGTGTCCTCTTAACACAGTCTTACTGTGTCCATTTAGTACAGTCTTACTTTGTCCTCTTAACACAGTCTTACTGTGTCCTCTTAATACAGTCTGGCTCCATCCTCTTAACAGATTCTTACTGTGTCCTCTTAGTACAGTCTTACTGTGTCCTCTTAGTACAGTCTTACTGCATCCACCTAACACAGTCCTCCTCTGTCCTCTTAACACATTCTTCCTGTGTCCTCTTAACACATTACTACTGTGTCCTCTAAGTAGAGCCTTACTGTGTCCTCTTATCACAGTCTTAATGACTCCTCTGAATGAAGTCTTACTGTGTCCTCTTAGCATAGTCTTACTGTGTCCTCTTAGTACCGTATTACCATGTCATCTTAGCACAGTCTTACTGTGTCCACCAAGTACAGTCTTACTGTGTCCACCTAGTACAGTCTTAGTGTCCTCTTAGCACAGTCCTCCTGTGTCCTGTTAACACCATCTTACTGTGTCCCCTTAGCACAGCTTACTGTGTCCTCTTAGCACAGGCTTACTGTGTCCTCATACTACAGTCTCAATGTGTCCTCTTAACAGACTTACTGTGTCCTCTTAGTACAGTCGTACTGTTTCCTCTTAGTACAGTCTTACTGTGACCTCGTAACACAGTCTTACTGTGTCCTCTTAACACTGTCTTACTGTGTCCTCTTAACACAGTTTTACTGTATCCTTTTACTACGGTCATTGTGTCCTCTGAACACAGTATTACTGTGTCCTCTGAACACAGTATTACTGTGTCCTCTTAGTAGAAACTTACTGTGTCCTCTTAGTACAGTCTTACTGTGTCTTCTTAGTACAATCTTACTGTGTCCTCTTCACACAATCTTACTGTGTCCTCTTCACACAATCTTACTGTGTCCTCTTCACACAATCTTACTGTGTCCTCTTCACACAATCTTACTGTGGCCTCTTAACACTGTCTTACTGTATCCCCTTAGTACAGTCTTATTGTGTCCTCTGAACACAGTATTACTGTGTCCTCTTAGTAGAATCTTACTGTGCCCTCTTAGTACAGTCTTACTGTATCCACTTAACACAGACTTACTGTGTCCTCTAAGTACATTCTTACTGTGTCCTCTATGTACAGCCATACTGTGTCCTCTTAACACTGTCTTAATGAGTCCTCTTAACACAGTCTTACTGTGTCCTCTTACTACAGTCTTATTGTGTCCTCTTAGTGCAGTCTTACTGTGTCCTTTTTACACAGTCTTACTGTGACTTCTAAGTACAGTCTTACTGTGTCCTCTTAACACAGTCTTAATGAGTCCTCTTAACACAGTCTTACTGTGTCCTCTTAGCACAGTCTTACTGTGTCCTCTTGGTACAGTCTTACTGTGTCCTCTTGGTACAGTCTTACTGTGTCCTCTTGGTACAGTCTTACTGTGTCCTCTTAGCACAGTCTTACTGTGTCCTCTTAACACAGTCTTAATGAGTCGTCTTAACAAAGTCTTACTGTATCCTCTTAATACGGTCTTACTGTGTCCTCTTAGTACTGTCTTACTGTGTCCTCTAAGTACAGTCTTACTGTATCCACTTAACACAGTCTTACTGTGTCCTCTTAGCACAGTTTAACTGTGTCCTCTTAGCACAGTTTAACTGTGTCCTCTTATTGCAGTCTTACTGTGTCCTCTTAACACAGTCTTACTGTATCCTCTTAATACAGTCTTACTGTCTCCTCTTAACACAGTTTGTGTCCTCTTAACACAGTCTTAATGAGTCCTTGGTACAGTCTTACTGTGTCCTCTTAGCAAAGTCTTACTTTGTCCTCTTAACACAATTTTACTGTGTCCCCTTATAACAGTCTTACTGTGTCCTCTTACTACAGTCTTATTGTGTCCTCTTAGTACAGTCTTATTCTATCCACTTAACACAGTCTTACTGTGTCCTCTTAGCACAGTCTTACTGTGTCCTCTTAACAGAGTCTTACTGTGTCCTCTTAACACAGTCTTAATAAGTCCTCTTAACAAAGTCTTACTGTATCCTCTTAATACAGGCCTACTGTGTCCTCTTAGTAACATCTTGCTGTGTCCTCTAAGTACAGTCTTACTGTTTCCACTTAACACAGTCTCACTGTGTCCTCTTAGCACAGTTTAACTGTGTCCTCTTAACACTGTCTTACTGTGTCCTCCTAACACAGCCTTACTGTGTCCTCTAAGCACAGGCTTACAATGTCCTCTTAGTACAGTCTTACTGTGTCCTCTTAACGCTGTCTTACTGTGTTCTCTTAACACAGGCTTACTGTGTCCTCTTACTACAGTCTTAATGTTTCCTCTTAACAGATTCTTACTGTGTCCTCTTAGTACAGTCTTAAAGTGTCCTCTTAACACAGTCTTAATGAGTCCTCTTAACATAGTCTTACTGTGTCCTCTTAACACAGTCTTAATGAGTCCTCTTATAACAGTCTTACTGTGTCCTCTAAGTACAGTCTTACTGTGTCCTCTAAGTACAGTCTTACTGCATCCTCTTAAGACGGTCTTACTGTGTCCTGTAAGTACAGTCTTACTATGTCCTCTTAACACAGTCTTACTGTGTCCTCTCATCACATTCTTACTGTGTCCTCTTAGTACAGTCTTACTGAAAATCTTAACACAGTCTTACTGTGTCCTCTTAACACAATTTTACTGTGTCCTCTTAACACAGTCTTACTGTGTCCTCTTAGCATATCCTTATTGTGTCCTCATAACACAGTTCTTCTGTGTCCTCTTTACACAGTCTTCCTCTATCCTCTTTGTACAATCTTACTGCGTCCTCTTAACACAGTCTTACTGCGTCCTCTTAGCACAGCCTTAGCACAGTTTAAGTGCGTTACAGAACCAGTTAATACCTCCAGGGGGCAAGAGTACTACTTGCCAAAAAAACAACCATGAATGACTAAAGAGTTGAGGGACAACATAAAACTAAAAGAAAAAGCATACAAGAATGCAAAAAATAGCACAGATCCTGGTGAATGGGAGAGATATAAAAAACAGCAAATGGTGACAAAACATATAGTGAGAGCTATAAAACAGAGTATGGAAAGAAATTTTCAAGGGATATCAAAATCAACACAAAAAACTTTTACAATTATATTAAGAAAAAGAGCATGGACAGGAGCAATGTACGGCTCTTGAAAACTGATAACATTGATAAAATGGCAGACACATTAAACAATTGCTTTGTGTCAGTATTTACAGTAGATTCAGGATTCCGATTCAGGAACCGTTCCTTTAGATTGGAAAATTGCACCTGTCACTCTGCTATTTAAGAAAGGTGAGAGAGGGAAACCAGGGAATTATAGACCAGTTAGCCTAACATCTGTTGTCGGGAAATTACTATAGTCTATAATTAAGGATAAAGTGACTGAACACCTTGAAAATTTTCAGCTGATCAGAGAGAACCAGCATGGATTTGTAAAGGGTAGGTCATGCCTGACGAACTTGATTAAATTTTTTGAAGAGGTGACTAAAATAGTGGACAGGGGAATGTCTAAGAATGTTATTTGTATGGATTTCCAGAGGGCATTCAATAAAGTCCCACATAAGAGACTGTTAGCTAAAGTTGAAGCTCATGGAATTGAGGGCAAATTATTGACCTGGTTAGGAGACTGGCTGAGCAGCAGGAGACAGAGGGGTTGATTTTCCTGGAGCCGTCAGGCGGGGTATCAGGCATGTGGGGGGTGAAAATCCCGAATTCGGGGGTCCCGACACCATCCTGCCCAAAACCCCGCTCCACGCAAGTTTCAGAGGCGGCGGGTGCCCACCCCGCACTGGGACCTGCTGACCCCAGGCGGGAAGGGATTAGTGCCAATTAACTGCCTGTTAACAGGTAGTTAACAGGCAGTTTTTAGCCTAATCCCTATTTTGAGGGGTGTCATGTGGGATTCCCGATGGCCCCAAACCACGCCAGGTTAGAGCAGGCGGGCCGTCGGGATGAAGGAGTTGGAGGGGTTGCGATGTCGGTGTTCAGGTGAATGCTGGGTGCATGAGTGCAAAGGTAAGTGTGTTTGGTGTGTCTAAACTGTGTAAAGAAGTTTTACTTACCTGTACTTACCTTAACAGCCTTTCTTCCTGTAGGCGTTGGGAGCACATCACTCAGCCGGCACTTAAAGCTGAATGGCTGCGATCTGTCAAATGTGACAGCCTTTAGCTTTGAGTGCTGCTGAAAGTTCTAACTGAGTCTGTGCAGAAGGACTCATGTTAGAACTCAGACTGTCAGTGTTTGGCAGCTTCAAACAGCTATGAAACACTGATATTTCATCTGTCAAGAACTCTTGACAGATGAAATTGCAGTCTGTGATGTCACCTGTTGCCGGGTGGCCCTTAATTGGCCTGCTGAGCCCGCTGGGCGGGCTCAACAAGGTCAATCAAGGGCAAATCGCGTGGATTGGCCGGACATCGATGTAGGCGGGTCTAAAACCTGAAAGTTATAGTCCCGCCTTCTTCCCGACAGCTTTGGGAAAATTGACCCCAGAGAGTACGGATAATGGGCAGGTACACTAATTGGCAGGATGTGACTAGTGGCGTCCCACAGGGATCTGTTTTGGGGCTTTAACTATTCACTGTATTTATTAACGAGTTAGATGACAGGGTAGCGAGCTGCATATCCAAGTTTGCCGATGACACAAAGATAGGCGGCATTGCAAGCAATGTAGATGGAAGCATAAAATTACAAAGAGATATCAATAGAGTAAGTGAATGGGCTAAACTGTGGCAAATGGATATCAATAAAGGGCAAGTGTGAGGTCATCTGCTTTGGAACAAAAAAGGATAGATCAGAGTACTTTCTAAATGGTGAAATGGTAGAAGTAGTGGAGGTCCAAAAAGACTTAGGGGTCCACATACATAGGTCATTAAAATGTCATTGACAGGCACAGAAAATAATCAAATAGGCTAATGGAATGCTAGCCTTTATATCTAGAGGATTAGAAGTCATGCTTCAAATATACTAAGCTACAAAGCCCTGGTTAGACCACACCTGGAGTACAGTTTTCAGTACTGGGCACCACACCTTAGGAAGGATATATTTGCCTTGGAGGGAGTGCAGCGTAGATTTACTGGAATGAAACCTGGACTCCAAGGGTTAAATTACAAGGCAAGATTGCACAAACTAAGGTTGTAGTCCCTGGAATTTAGAAGATTAAGGGGTGATTTGGTCAAAGTTCTCAAGATATTAAGGGGAACACTGATAGGGTAGATAGAGAAAAACCATATTTGAGGCATCTCAGACTAGGGGACATAGCCTAAAAGTTAGAGCCATACCTTACAGGAGTGAAATTAGAAAACACTTCTACACACAAAGGGTGGTAGAAGTTTGGAACTCTCTTCTGCAAACAGCAATTGATGCTGGGTCAATTGTTAATTTTAAACCTGAGATTAATAGTTTTCTCTTAACTAAAGGTTTAAAGGATATGGGGCAAAGGCGGGTATATGGAGTTAGGTCGCAGGTCAACCATGATCTCACTGAATGGAGGAACGGGCTCAAGGGGCTAAATGGCCTCCTCCTGTTCCTATGTTCCTATGTAAGCTGAGCAGACAATTGAAGACAAGTTCCTGCCCATATGGAGCCTGACGCCATTTCACATTATAGAAACACGTTTTTTGTTGCTTGCTGGAAACTTTCTGCCTTAAAAGATGTGATCAGTTTTTCTCCTAACGGTGCAAATGTCCCAAAACATAAAAGGAAATAGTCTCAGAAAATGCTGGTAATGCACAACAGGTCTGTCAGCATCTTTGGATTCTTGTCACGTGTCCACATTTGAAATGTGTGATAGATTCGGAGGCAACACCAAATTTGGTACAACGGTTCTTTATTTTAAACATGAAAGAGTTCTGATACATTTCAGTATTTAAGTAGTAATTTACAGACGTTCCTGCTCTGGATGGAGTGTGTAGTCTAGGGAGTCTTCATACTTCTGTGTCTGCTTACTCCAGCGCTTGTTACTGCGCCGTGTCCCTCCTTTATACACCATTTCATCTTACGTAAACTTGAGGTCATCCAAAACTCGGCTGCCTGTGTCCTAACCCGCAACAAGTCCCATTCGCCCATCACCCCTGTGCTCGCTGACCTACATTGGCTCCAGGCTAAGCAGCGCCTCGATTTCAAAATTTTCATCCTTGTTTTCAAATCCCTCCATGGCCTCGCCCCTCCCTATCTCGGTAATCTCCTTCAGCCCCACAACCCCCCTGAGATATCTGCGCTCCTCAAATTCTGCCCTCTTGAGCATCCCTGAATTTAATCACTCAACCTTTGGTGGTCGTGCCTTCTGTTGCCTAGGCCCCAAGCTTTAGAATTCCCACCCTAAACCTCTCTGCCTCACTACCTCTCTTTCCTCATTTAAGAAGCTCCTTAAAACCTACCTCTTTGACCAAGCTTTTGGTCACCTGCCCTAATTTATCCTTATGTGGCTCGGTGTCAAATTTGTTGTCTTAAAATACTCCTGTACAGCATCTTGGGACGTTTTACTACTATATAAGGCGCTACATAAATACAAGTTTTTGTTGTTTTTTGTACTGATTTATTATAGCGTGATAGGAGTTGTTGTGCCCAAGACCCCCAGAAATAAGGTAGTTCCTCATAGAACTCCAGATAGCTAACTTGTTTAAAGTTAATCATATAACAACGGGTCTTGACAAAGGGTTCACCTGAAACATTGGCGTCGATTTTCCTGGAGCCGTTAGGTGGGGTTTCAGGTGTGTGGGGGGGGGAAATCCCGAATTTGGGGGTCCCGACACCATCCCGCCCAAAACCTCACCCCACGCAAGTTTCAGGGGTGGCGGGTACCCGCCCCGCACTGGGACCCGCCGAAACCAGGCGGGAAGGGATTAGTGCCAATTAACTGCCTGTTAACAGGTAGTTAACAGGCAGTTTTTAGCCTAATCCCTATTTTGAGGGGTTTCGTGTGGGATTCCCGACGGCTCTAAACCACGCCAGGTTAGAGCAGGCGGGCCGTCGGGATGAAGGACTTGGAGGGGTCGCAACGTCGGTGTTCAGGTGAGTGATGTGTGCATGAGTGCAAAGGTAAGTGTGTTTGGTATGTCTAAAGAGTGTAAACAACCTTTACTTACCTGTACTTACCTTAACAGCCTTTCTTCCTGTAGGCGTCGGGAGCGCATCACTCAGCCGGCACTTAAAGCTGAACGGCTGCGATCTGTGAAAAGTGACAGCCTTCAGCTTTGAGTGCTGCTGAGAGTTCTAACTGAGTCTGTGCAGAAGGACTCATGTTAGAACTCAGACTGTCAGTGTTTGGCAGCTTCAAACAGCTGTGAAACACTGATATTTCATCTGTCAAGAACTCTTGACAGATGAAATTGCAGTCTGTGACGTCACCTGTTGCCGGATGGCCCTTAATTGGCCTGCTGAGCCCACAGGGGCTCAACAAGGTCAATCAAGGGCAAATCGCGCAGATTGGCCGGACGTCGAAGTAGCCGGGTCTAAAACCCGAAAGTTGTAGTCCCGCCTTCTTCCCGACAACTTCAGGAAAATCGACCCCGTTGACTCTATTTTCTCTCCACGGATGTTGCCTGGCCTGCTGAGTTTTTCCAGCATTTTCTGTTGTTATTTTAATCATATAACTGTCTGGCCATTGTTCTGCTCCTATCACTATCTTAGGCCCATTGTTTCACCACCAGGCTGCCTCATTTCACAATGTGGTGACAAGATCTAGCAAGCAGTTACAAGTTAGCACATTTTGCATTTCAGCAGAATAAGCAGCACAGTCAGTTGGATTGTCCACTCGGTACATTAACTCAGCAGCTTTAACTTACTTATATATTAAGCACATCTTACACTCTTATTACCCTGCACCCTCATTAAGCCCCCATTACAAATAATAACCTGTCTTTTTTTCTTTTCACATAATGACATATCTGTAATGTCATTCCAGTATTTTCTGTTCTTCAAGTTTTAGCATCTGCCGTTTGTTTTTCCTTATAGTGTATACGCGATTCCAACTGGCTCACATTTCTGAAACCATCTTTGATAGGCTCCTACTAGGTATTGTTGCTCTGTCCCAATGTCAGACTGGGCAGTAGCAATGACAGTCATTGCTTTTGAATGAAATATAAATGTGTTTATTTATTTCAATGTGTTTTCAATCTGTGTCTATTCATATGTAAAAAAAGTTTCCAATCGTCTGATCTCTGCAATCCTGTTTAAAGTTTTAAAGGTACCTCTGCAAGTCTATAAAGTCTCAATAATCATGTACTACCAATAGTATACAGTGTAAAATGTTTATAAATTGGCCATTCATCTCACAGTACCTGCACTGATGTATTTCTCCACGAGCCACCAATTCTAATCCCAGGATTCTGCCTATTTTCCACCCTTTTAATATTTTTCTTTTTCAATAAACTACCTAATTCCCTTTTAACAGAATTGATGGACTGCTTCAAAAATGTTTTATGGCAGAGAATTCCACACTCTGAACATCCTTTGTTTAAAGGTTTTTTTTTTACAAATTCCCCTTTAATTCTTCTTGCGGCTAACTTCAATTTGTTCCCTCTTGTTAACGTTTTACTGATCAGTGGGAACAATCATAATCATGAAGAACTCTATCAGGTCACTCCTTAACAAACATGATAACCAATTTTTGCACTAACAAGGTTTCACAAACAGCAATTAGATAAATGCTCAAATAATCTGTTTTAGTGATGTTGATTGAGGGCCAGGACACCGGGGAGGACTCCCTAACTCTTCTTTGACATAGTTCCATGGGATCTTTTACATCTACCTAAAAAGGCAGATGGAGTGGGGTGCCATAGGGCTCAGTACTGGGTCCCTTGCTTTTTGTGATATACATCAATGATTTAGACTTGAATGTAGGGGGTATGATTAAAAAGTTTGCAGATGATACAAAAATTGGCCATGCGGTGGATAATGAAGAAGAAAACTGCAGATTGCAGGAAGATAACAATGGACTGCTCAGGCGGGCAGAACAGTGGCAAATGGAATTCAATCTGGAGAAGTGTGAGGTAATGTATTTGGGGAGGGCTAACAAGGCAAAGGAATACATTATAAATGGTAGGACACTGATAAGTGCAGAGGAACAGAGGGACCTTGGAGTGCATGTCCACAGATCCCTGAAGGTAGCAGGTCAGGTACATAAGGTGGTTAAGATGGCAACGGGATACTTGCCTTTATTAGCCGTGGCATAGAATACAAGAGCGGGGGGTTATGCTTGAACTGTATAAAACACTAGTTAGGCCACAGCTAGAATACTGCGTGCAGTTCTGATCACCACATTACAGGAAAGATGTGATCGCGCTCGTGAGGGTACAGTGAAGATTTACGAGGATGTTGCCTGGGCTGGGGCATTTTAGCTATGAGGAAAGACTGGATAGGCTGGGGTTGTTTTCTTTGGAACAGAGGAGGCTGAGGGGAGACCTAATTGAGGCGTATAAAATTATGAGGGGCCTAGATAGAGTGGATAGGAAGGACCTATTTCCTTGACAGAGGGGTCAACAACCAGGGGGCATAGATTTAAAGTAAAAGGTAGGAGGTTTAGAGGGGATTTGAGGGGCAATTCTTTCACCCAGAGGGTGGTGGAAGTCTGGAACTCTGCCTGAAAGGGCAGAAACTCTCACCACATTCAAAAAAAACCTGGAAGTGCACTTCAAGTGCCATAACCTACAAGGATACGGACCAAAAGCTGACAAGTGGGATTAGGCTGGATAGCTCTTTGTTGACCGGCGCGGACACGATGGGCCGAATGGCCTCCTTCCGTGCTGTAAATTTCTATGATTCTATGATGAATTGTTTAAGGTTTCAACTGAAAGACGGCACATCTGACAGTCCAGCACTCCCTCAGTGCTACACTGAAATGTCAGGCTAGACTATATGCTCAAGTCTCTGGAATAGAAGTTGACTCAAAGGCTATCTTTGAGAGTGCTACCACCGAGCCACATGCTATGGTGATATGGCAGATGATGGAGGTTGTACTGTGGTTCCTGTGCAACCAATGCAATCTTTATATAAACAGCCCTAATATAATGTCATGGTGTAGGAATTGACGAATTCCTAACCAATAACTGAGGTCGACTCAGGAGATCAATCAACAGGTTGTTAATGTAAGACTAAACGATTTCAAACAGTTTGTTGAGATCGATACAGGGGAACCACGAAAACAGGTCTTAACAAGATGGAGATTCCACGAGGACTGCCCAGGCAGTCACGTGGTTTGCGACGTGACATCATCACGTTTGCCCGCGTTTTCCCGTGCTCTTAAAGGGGCCAAGCCCCGTACATACAAACACTATATACAAAACACAGTAATGTCTAACACAATGGTACAGGCTTAGGCTGGTGTTAGAACATCGTTAAAGGGAATTATATACAGTTGCCCAGAGTCATTCAGTGGCTCCGCCACATGCGCCCCCCCAGAATTAGCTTTAACGGAGAAAGTCAAACGGTGAGGGGGTCTGATGAGCCTGTCAGAACGACTCCTGTACTCCTGAGGCGGAGGCTGTTGGGCGGCTGGCGGTCTGGCGGGCGGTTGCACTTGGTCTGCTGTAACGGTGATGGGTGGCCGACCTCGTCTCGGCGGTTGTACTGTCTCGACGGGGCAGTCGAGGTCCAGATGTGCTGGCTTTAAGCGATCGACCAAAATGTGGTCCGGTTTACCACCGACCGCTACCTTGAAGGTTTTGTCCCCTGCCTCCAACACGTGGAAGGGACCAGTATATGGGGTCTTGAGTGGATCCCTATGAGCATCATGACGAATAAAGATGTACTCAGCCTTGTGAAGCTCCAGGGGAATGTGCGAACTCTGCAGGCCGTAGTGCGAAGTGGGCACCGGTGCGAAGCATCTGGCCGCCTCCTGGTGACTAGTAAGCTGGTCAGACGCGGACCACGTCTTTGTCGATGCCGGCAGGAAATCCACCGGGACTCGCAGCGGCTGACCATACACCAGCTCCGCTGATGAAGAGCGGAGGTCTTCTTTGGGGGCCGTGTGAAGGCCCAACAGGACCCACGGTAGCTTGTCTGCCCATCCAGCGTCCTGGAGGCTGGCCTTCAGGGCAGCTTTCAGTGATCGGTGGAAGCGTTCACAGAGGCCATTCGCCTGTGGGTGGTAGGCTGTGGTGTGGTGTAATTTGACACCGAGTCCTTGGGCCACTGCATTCCAGAGTTCGGAGGAAAACTGCGGTCCTCTGTCGGAAGAAATATCTGCGGGCACTCCGAACCGGGCGACCCAGGTGGAAATGAACGCCCTGGCCACATCCGCCGAAGTAGTGGATGACAGGGGAACCACCTCCGGCCATCTGGTGGTGTGGTCAACCATGGTCAGGATGTGTGAGAAACCATGGGAGGGTGGGAGTGGTCCTACCAGGTCCACATTGACATGGTCAAAACGTCGCTCCGGAACTGTGAAGGTGGCCAACGGAGCTTTGACATGGCGCTGTAATTTGGCCTTTTGGCAGACCACGCAGGTGTTGGCCCAGTCGTGGACATCCTTGTGCATGCCATGCCATATGAATTTCGCTGACATCAGCTTCTGAGAGGCCTTCATTCCTGGGTGTGACAACCCATGTATAGCGTTGAACACTTTACGGCGCCAGTCGACCGGTACAACCGGGCAAGGGTCCCGTACGGAGACTTCACACAACAGCGTGGTACGTGCTAAATGGAACTTGACATCGGCCAACCGGAGGCCAGTGACGGTCATTCTGCAGGCTTGGACTTCTGGGTCTGAGGCTTTGTCCGCTGCCATGAGGGCGTAATCGATGCCCAAATGAACCGTATTGACGGTCGCACGGGAGAGGCAGTCTGCCACCAGGTTGTCCTTACCAGCCACGTGCTGTATATCCATGGTGAATTCGGATATGTAGGTCAGTTGACATTGCTTTCGGGATGACCACGGTTCGGCGGTCTTGGCCATGGCAAAAGTTAGTGGCTTATGGTCTACAAAGGCGGTGAAAGGACGTCCTTCCAGGTGGAAGCGAAAATGGCGGATGGCCAGAAAAAGGGCGAGCAACTCCCGGTCGAATGTGCTATATGCCCTCTCGTTCCGCCGTAGCTGACGGCTGAAGAATGCCAACGGCTGCCACGTCCCATTCACCCACTGCTCTTGCACGACGCCAATTGCGTAGTCTGACACGTCGGTGGTGAGGGCGATGATGGCTCCTGGCAGCGTGTGCGCCAGCATGGTTGCGGTGGCTAAGGCGCTTTTGGTGTCGGCGAACGCTCGGGCCATATCATCCATCCAGTCTACCGGGTTCTTGCCAGTCTTGCCCTTGGGGGCCTCGTACAGGGGCTGCATGAGTAGTGCTGCCTTAGGCACGAAACGGTGGTAAAAATTTACCATGCCGAGGAATTCCTGCAGGGCCTTAATGTTTTGCGGGCATGGGAAGGATATCACCGCCTCTACCTTCGCTTGTAAAGGAACCGCTCCCTCTGCGGTGATGCGATGTCCCAGGAAATCAATTTGGCGCAGGCCAAACTGACACTTGGCCGGGTTGATAATCAGGCCGTGTTGGCTGAGGCGTCAAAAAAGTGTGCGTAGGTGACAGATATGGTCTTCTTTAGTAGGATTGGCAATCAGGATATCGTCCAGGTAGACGAAGAGGAACTTGAGGTCCCGCAGCACGGAGTCCATCAGGCGTTGGAAAGCCTGGGCGGCGTTCTTTAATCCAAACGGCATTCGCAGAAACTCGAAGAGGCCGAATGGGGTGATGACTGCGGTCTTCTGGTCATCCTGTGGGTGCCTTGGGACCTGGTGGTAGCCCCGTACGAGGTCGACTTTCGAGAAGACGGTGTTCCCTGCCAAATGGGCAGAGAAATCCTGGATGTGGGGGATCGGGCACCGATCAGGAGTGGTGGCGTCGTTTAGGCGTCGATAGTCGCTGCATGGTCGCCATCTGCCACCAGGCTTCAGGACGATATGGAGGGGTGAAGAACAAGGACTATTCGACCGGTGAATAATCCCTAACCGTTCAATGGTCACGAACTCCGCCTTTGCTACCACCAGCTTGCCAGGTTCCAGGCGCTGGGCCCGCGCATAGACTGGGGGGCCGTTGGTGGAGATGTGGTGTTCCACACCATGTTTCGTGGCTGTGGAGGAGAACGTGGGTCTTGTGAGGTCGGGAAATTCGGCGAGCAGACGAGCGAACTCGTCAGGAGTCGGGAAAGCACAGGTGACGGTGCGCGACATAGTGTTACTGCGGTAACAAGGGATAGAATTGAAAGTTGCCGCGTTGATCAACCGCCGGTTCTTCACGTCGACCAGGAGGCTGTTGGCGCACAGGAAATCCACGCCGAGAATGGGTTGAGAAACCTTGGCTGTCACAAACTCCCAGCGAAAACGTTGCCCCCCGAAGCACACCTCCACTCGCCATCTGCCGAAGGTCCGAATTGCCCCGCCATTGGCTGCTTCAAGGGCGAGGCCGTGATTCCCTGCCTGCACATCGAGGGCGGACGCGAGTAAAATGCTGCACTGCGCTCCGGTGTCGCACAGAAACCGACGACCGGAGAGCGTATCGGTGATGAAAAGCAACTTGCCCGCATTGCCGATCGCCATGGCGGCCGCAGGGCGGCCGTTAGAGCCGTTCCTCAGTAGTCACAGTTGTTTTTTCTCTTGGGGAAAGCTGCAGGGAGGGCATCAACATCTCGCCTTCGCGCCGAACTGCGCGTGGTAGAAACACAGCCCAGCAGGCTGACGAGCTGGGGCGGCGGCTGTGGGGGATGGGCGCCTCGTGGCGGTGCAGTACTGCGGCGTTACCGCAAAAATTTTGTCCGCTTCTGCCGCGAGTGCCGCGCAGTCTTCCACCTCGGATCTGGCCAGGGCAGCTTGCACCTGCTCAGGCAGCTGGCTGAGGAATAGTTCACGGAATAGGAAGCATTCGGGTTCTGAGCCCAGGAGTGTGAGCATTTGGCTCATCAACTCAGAAGGCTTGGAGTCCCCGAGCTCGGGCATAGCAAGCAATCGACGGGCGCGCTCCGATTTAGTGAGCCCGAAAACTTGCAGCAACCGCGCCTTGAGGGTTTCATACTTGCGCTCCGTTGGAGGGTTCTCGAGGAGGCTGACAATCCACGAGGCAGTAGAGCTGTCGAGTGCGGAGACCACATAGAGATATTTGGTCTGATCCGCAACCATGTCCCTCAGGGCGAACTGGGCCTCGACCTGAATGAACCACGAGATCGCTTGCTGCTCCCAGAACTGCGGTAGCTTCAGCGAAACGGCGTTGGCCTCCATGTCGTGTTCTTTTTGCGAAAAACGTTCACAAAAAACGGGGTCACCAATGTAGGAATTGACGAATTCCTAACCAATAACTGAGGTCGACTCAGGAGATCAATCAAACAGGTCTTTAATGTAAGACTAAACGAGTTCAAACAGTTTGTTGAGATCGATACAGGAGAACCATGAAAACAGGTCTTAACAAGATGGAGATTCCACGAGGACTGCCCAGGCAGTCACTTGGTTTGCGACGTGACATCATCGCGTTTGCCCGCGTTTTCCCGCGCTCTTAAAGGGGCCACGCTCCATACATACAAACACTATATACAAAACACATTAATGTCTAACACAATGGTACCGGCTTAGGCTGGTGTTAGAACAGCATTAAAGGCAATTATATACAGTTGCCCAAAGTCATTCAGTGGCTCCGCCACAATGGGATCTTTTACATTTATATGGGAAGGCAGACAGGGCCTCATGGAATATTGCATGGTGTCGTTGCAGCTCTTGGATATAAACAACATTAAAAAATCATTTTAAATCAAAGTTCCATTTCAAAAGAAAATGTAAAAACTGAAAGGTTTGAAAACTTCAGCTACAAAGAGCAGCACAAAATTGTAAGAAGTTCATTATTGACACTGTCTCACTCTGGGGCATTTATCTTCTTCTGCCGCTATTGCATTGAGAATCCATAATTCTCATCTCCCTTGTTACCAATTATAAAGAAAACCTTTGATTGTTGAATGCTTTCTGGCATTCAACACAATCCATTTCCCTAAGAGTTTACTTTTTATTGTACATTTCTGAGGGATTCTGATAAATCCTGATCAATTTATCAATTTTCGTCTGCCTGGCATGTCTGAAATATGGATGAGTGTGAACAGATCTGATGCACTGCGTTTGAACACAGGACTGGGAAAACTGAATGCCTCTGAAAGCCCAAGACTATGAATGAACTGCCATGAATTTTACCTGCAAACACTGGTGTTGATCTGGACACAGCGTAGTTGGGTTCAAAAAGGAATCAAGGCTGGTTGCACAGTGAAGTAAAGAAAATATAAAGACCTCAGTGGTTGGAAATCTGAAATAAAGACAGCCAATGCTGGAAACGTACAGGCCAGTCAAGTTCCAATGAATGGATAGATTCAGAACAGTAACCTGTCCTCTTTTATTTTTAGAGGAACATGTTGCACATTTCTAGCATTTGCTGTTTCATGTCTGGTTCCTGGTTGTTGTGCATCCATATGTGAGGCATTTCATTAATTTACATATCATGCCTTACCTCTCCTCCCCAATTCAGCCATTGCAAAAAAAGTGGAATCTAGGCTGAATGCCAGAAACTTACTAAACTATTTAAAGAAGAAGCGTTGACACAGAGTGCTTCCACTTCAAAGTACCCACTCATTTTATGGTAGAAAAATCTCAAATCCTCCTCTGCCTTTCCCAGCTGAGTGTGCTTTCCTTGGATGCCGCATCTCCAGATCAACGCTACTGTTACTATGGAGCTACTCGGAGATGTGTGCAGACTTCCCACTGGAAGTAGCAAGGAAAGAGACCTGACCCGTCAATCTTGACTTGGGGCGGGTTTTCTGAGTGAGGGGGAGGATTTGTGGTCGGGAAATCTGAAAGTCCAGGTTTCCCCACATACTGTGCAGTTTTAACGCCTGAGCATGTGTTTTTTTTCCCCCCAGCTGGTTCCCCGCCCAGAAGCCAGCCTGAGTGACGGGCTTGGCTCCCTGACAGGCGGGGAACGCTCCAGAGGAGGCCGCGGCCACAGGAGCAGGTAGGGGTGGGGCTGAATCTTGGGGGGTCCAATCCTGGGGGGTGGTCCGAACCTGTGGGGGTCCAATCCTGGGGGGTGGTCCGAACCTGTGGGGGTCCAATCCTGCGGGGTGGTCCGAACCTGTGGGGGTCCAATCCTGGGGGTTGTCCGATCCTGTGGGGGTTCCAATCCTGGGGGGAAATCCAAGATCCTGGGGTGTCTGATCTTGGGGGGCTCTGACCCAGGGTGGGGGGATCCAATCCTGGTGGGGGGGTCCAATCCAGGAGGGGGGGATCCAATCCTGTGGGGGGAAGCAGGTTAGCTTGGGGGCTCCTTCTAGCCCACAAGCAGCGATGGAAAGGCACTTTCCTCTTCCATGAGCAGTCCTCACCTCACTTTAGATGGCGTGTCTCCCAAGGCCCAGGAAACCCAGCCAGCCAGGATTAAACCTGGAAGACAGATAAAATGTGAGGCAGGCAGCCTCATCATAATATTTGATGGGAGTCTCCTGGGAGCGGGTTGGTTGTCCGCCTCTCATCCCGCCTCTGTTAAAACTGGAAGTGGTTGGGTTCAAGGCGGGCTGGGTTTGGGTGAAGGGATAATTACTAGTCCTAGCCCCTTTAGGGCTACCCCGGATCAAGCGTATTTCTCAGACATTCACTTTCAGCTAAAGTTTGAGGTAGCCGAATCCTAAAGACGCTTAATTGGGTCTAATGGTCTGGGCTATATCTCCCTAAATGAAAGGAACAACCCGAGAATGTTACCATCCTCCAGGTAGCGCTTTTAATAAGTTTAGCTAGACTGTAACATTCCAGATATTATGAGGGTCCAGAAAACTCCCCCAGAACTGTAACTCTTCACCAAAGAGTATACAGAAATTGAGTTTGAGAGTTTTTGATACAAAAGTCTTATGTGAGGCAATTCTAAAAATATATAGGTTTATTAAAGAACTGACATGCAATTTACAGTTGGTGAGTCAATCGCAACATGAACAGTTCCAAAAAGAGAAAACTTACGATCTTATTTATCAGAGAATCTTACTTTTAAATCTTAACTTCACTACAATATTATAGTTCTTAAAGTTCTTATACAGGCAGGATATCCACCAATATCAAATAGGTACAAAGAGTTGGAGACTACAGAGCCACCTCTGAAACCAAGAATCGCTTTGCCCGATTAAAGTGAGTCTGTTATCCCATTTGAGATTTCAATATTTATACCCTTTTCCAGTGGTATTTCCTTTAAGGTTTTCTGCTGATGCAAGCTAATTATCTCTAGTCATCTTTCTGCTGACCTCTGAAATTCTTACTGCCACATCAGCTGGTAGCATTACAGAATCATGTCTCATCTCTAGGTGCTCTAAGTTTACCATATAAAAAACGGTGTGGCGGCAGGTGTTGCTTACTTTATGTCATCTTTATGAGGGCAGATGTTCCTTATTTTATGTGCTTCTTTATGAAGTGTAAATTAGAACCTTATCCAGGGTGAACCATTGTTTCGTTCCCAAAGTTCAGCCTGTTGGCGCCCTTCACCTTGTGTTTCAATAAGGTTACTTATTCAGGGTCAACAACTGTCTTATCTCAATAGCCAGAATGCTTTCATAGCTATTTCATAGTTCGGTTTCTAAATTTCCAAACCCAGTTTGTCATGTTTTAATAAGACCAGAATTCTTTCATAAGATAGTGTATTTTTCTGAATAGGTTATATGGCTTATTCCTTCACATGAGTTTGAGATTTTTTACATTTTACTATCCCATATTGAGGAGAAGGCTGCTGGTGTGGTTGCTGTTGCTGGTGTGGCTAGTGTTTTTGATACTGGGGCTCATCTGGGTCTGATTCTGAGGTCCAAGGTGAGACAGCATAAGTGGCACCTGTGGTGATCTAATAGATGCCAGGTAAAGTGGAGATCCAATATTAGAGAGCTGTGGCAGCTGCAACATTAAATAAATTTAAAACGGAGATAGACAGTTTCCTAGCAGATAAGGGAATTAGGGGTTACGGGGAGAGGGCAGGGAAGTGGACGTGAGTCTAGATTCGGATCAGCCATGATCCTATTGAATGGCGGAGCAGGCCCGAGGGGCCGTATGGCCTACTCCTGCTCCTACTTCTTATGTTCTTATGTTACAATCCTCCAATGTACTGAGAGTGATTAGCAATGTGGTGAGAGTGGCTTCTGAGGTTGCAGAAATCACCTGCAAACTCCTGAAAGCTAAATCTCTGCACAAAATGATGTCAGACAGAGCCTTTCCCTTAGGCAAGGAAGCAGGTGTAAGGTGGGAGTATTTATGTGTTTTTTTCAGCTGTCACTTAATTAAATCGCACAATGGCCACTGAGATCTCGCCTTGCCTTCACAGGCAAGGTTCCCGAGGTGCATGAATCCCATGCTCAACCAGTAAAAGCCCAAACCTGAGTTTAAAGAGGCAGTTAAGGGTCTGTAAATGAGCAGTTAAGTACCTCAATGAGGTCACCCGCCTCTCCAGAGCGTGTCCATGGCGCACTTCGAATTGCACCCGAGTTGAAGGCGGACGTTGACGGGACAACGCCAGGTTCCCGACGCGCTGTCAGTTTTCGCGCTTATAACCACCGACACGCCCCCAAACCCGCACACTCTCCGATGTGAAAATTCCAGCCATTGCTCTTCCGCCCCCCCCCCCCAATCCCCCCCGCCCACAGGATAGTAGACATGTGGAACACACTCGCGGAATAGAGAGTTGCTTTGGAGAGCTGGATTGATATCTAACAAGGAGCTGTTATCAACAGATATGAAAGAACACTGCTAGCATTTAGTTTCAGGCTGATTGGAGGAAGGGATTAAGGGGTTATGTTAACCCCCAAAAATGGGTGGGTTTGGGTCAGGTGGAATGTTAAAATGTAAACAGTCACAAACTTGAACCCAACCCGCCTCGAACCCACCCATTTCCGGTTTAACGCAGGCGCGATGGGAGGGTGGACAACAAACCCACTCTCAGGAGGCAAGCTGCTCAGTGAAATATTACGAGGCTGTGTGCCTCAGATTTTATCAGCCTTCCAGGTTTAACGCTGACCTCGGGAAACCGGGCAGCTAAAGGGAGGCGAGGAATGCTGCGTGGAAGAGCTAAGTGCTTTACCAGCACTGCTTGTGGGCCAGGAGGAGCAGGAGTGTTTCCCCCCTGCCCACCAAACGAATCTGTTTCTCACTCCATGCAATCGGACCCCCCACCCCATGCCCACCAACCCCCCTGCAATCATTGACCCCCCCGCGCGATCACCGACCCCCCCACGGGATCACCGACCCCCGTGCGATCACCGATCCCCCCGGCCACTCATCTCTGCCCCCAATTTCTCTCTGACCCCTGTGCTCACCTCCCGACCCTCCAAACCACACTGTACCACCACCCCCCCAACCATGATCTCTAACCTGAACAGCAGGATATCTACCTGCTCCTGGGCTAGAGCGTTCCCCACCCGACAGGGAGCCAAGCCTATCAATCAGGATGTCTTCCGGGCGGGGATCCTGTTAATAAAAAACATGCATGCTGTGGAGTTAAAATTCCACAGACCAGAACTCCTCCCCGCTCCCCCCCCCCCACCCCAGTGAATATCGGGGCCTTCGTGTTCCTTAAAGTAAGGGGGATCAAGGTGGTGTGGGATGGACTTCATCCTCAGGATGTCCCAAACCATTAACAACCAATGAATTACTTGTATTGTGCAGGCAAACATGGGACCCAACATGCACACAGCAATGCCACAACCAGCAAATGAATGGATGAACAGATGATCTGATCTTTTTAAGATGGTGTTGGTTGAGGGATAAACGATGGCCAGGATGCCAGAAGAACTCTCTGCTGTTCAAAATGGCCCCAGGGAATTTGTCAAGTCCCAGTGAGTAGGCAGACAGGCCTGGGTTTAACAGCCTGTTTAAAACCTGGCACCTCTGACAATGCTGCACTCCCTCAGCACTGCACTGAGATATCAGCCTAGATAAGTGCACAGGGTTTGGTGGAGTTGAATCCACAACCTTCTGACTCAGATGTAAGAGTGCTACCAGCTGAGTCTAGCTGACACTTCTAAAGCTAACTGTGAAGGTATGTTGTAGATGAGATGGCCTCCTTTATTAGATACTGATACTCCACCGACATTCAAAAATGAGAGACAGATCAACAGTGTTGATTACCTTATTCTGTACCTTTGGCAGTCAATGATTCCTGTTGGTGCACTGTCATTGATTTTTTACCAGACAGTACTGATGGTCACTCTGTTAAAAAAAGAGATACAGTTGGTGTTTTGGAGAATATCCAAGCATTAATTGGTCATTCAGATTTTCAAACTTGCACATTTCCCATTCCCTGTCACCCAGGATATATTGAATAAAATCATATAATAAAACCCAAACATATTTTCATAAATTGCAACAACTTTGTAGTAAGTTCTGATGTCACCTTTTATTTAAAGATGTGTTTTCCCCCCTTTTCAATGAATGTTGATGAAATAGAAGTAATATTTTATTCATACTTTTCCTGTGAGCTCATTCAGGAGAAATGATGGTAATACAGTAAATATAAGGAATCAGATACATAAGATAACCTACTGGATGTTCTTTCTGTTTCACCGCAGATTGCGTAGCAACGAGATTTCTATTATATAATTGCATCACTTTCCACTTGAACATGATTAAAAAATGTGAGGGCAACTTTTCAATGTAGTGTAGTCATTTGCCATTTGTCTGGAAATGTATAACCTTTTTGCAATCGTGATTTCTATATTTAACACAATTGATGTAGACTCACTGTCGGGCCCCAAGTAAAGTATAATAACACCTGTCAAGGGCATTTGAAAGAATGCATTAAAAGGTCAACGCTTTATTGGCCTGAAAAGGCAGCCAGGTTGCTCTGTTGATTGGATGCCTGATTCACAATCAGAAGGTATGAGGACTCAAACTTACCTCATTCAGTTAAGGTGGCCTTCAATAAGAACAGAAAACACTCATAGTAACATAGAAACATAGAAGATAGGAGCAGGAGTAGGCCATTCGGCCCTGTGAGCCTGCTCCGCCATTCAATGTGATCATGGCTGATCATCCAAATTCAGTACCCTGTCCCTGCCTTCTCCACATATCCCTTGATCCCTTTAGCCTCAAGAAATATATCCAATTCTTTCTTGAATATATTTAATGAACTGGCCTCCACTGCCCTCTGTGGCAGAGAATTCCACAGGTTCACCACTCTCTAGGTGAAGAAATTTCTCCTCATTTCAGTCCTAAATGGCTTACCCCTTATCCTTAGACTATGACCCCTGGTTCTGGACTCCCCGGCCATCAGAAACATCCTTCCTGCATCTAGTCTGTCCAGACCTGACAGAATTTTATAGGTTTCGATGAGATCCCCTCTCAATCTTCTAAACTCCAGTGAGTATAAGCCGATCGACACAATCTCTCCTCATACATCATTCCTGCCATCCCAGGTATCAGCCTGGTGAATCTTCGCTGCACTCCCTTGTAAGATTCGAAATTTTCAGCAATAATCACGCAAGAAAATAGGGTTAATAAGACCGTTTTATTGACCAAAAGAAGCTTGTACAGAAAAACCTTTTTAAAAGGGCATACAAAATGGCCGCCGGACCTCGTGATCAGTTTCGGGGACCATTTGATTTCTGTTACTGCAAGCCAGACAGGCTTGTGGATTGAGGACAGTAAGCCCGCGAAAGCCAGTATCGGGAAAACGAAACTCAGGGAACTGAGCATACATGTTAATTGGATTCTAAGTACAGGACAGTCTTGGGTTACAGGATGAGGCCCATCAAGAAATGGGCGGACAATTGAATGAACACTTAAACCCATTTACTGTACAAAGGAAAACCGTTTGACAGCCATCAAGGGCAATCTCCAGACCGATCAATATACGAACCGAGTTACGATGACAAAGTAAACGACATTATCGGCCCAGGAAGGCCAGTTAAGCTATCACCGGCTCCCGTTACAAGACAAAGCGCCCCTGAAGAGATTCCTGCCCGCCAAAAATATTACAAAGACAGGACTATGATCTGGCGGGAGATAAGACTGTCCCAAAAGGGTATAACTATGGATTTGAAAAGTCCATCAACACACACTGGACGCTGCGCTTCACTTCACGCTTCGCTTCGGAACTTCTACGACTCTTCGGTTAAGGCAGCACTTCGGTTTCGGAACGTGGTCGGTGTTCGGCCAGGCAAGGCTCGGCCACGACGGGAAGACAACGAGGGTGGCCCGGGTACTTTTGTCGGCAGATCATCGACGACCCAGGCCGAAGGAGAAGGCACCCTCCAGCTCTGTTTCGAAGGATAACAATGACTGCATAAAGAAAGCAATTCGGTATCAGCGTCCCGTCCCGGGGAAGACCCTCAGAAGGACAATCATTATGACTGTATGAAAGGACACTCCAGGCCTAGCACTCCAGTGCCTCAACATCCCATTCGGTAACGGACCTTCCATGTGCAATTCTACAACATCACATCGGTAGCAGAGTCTACATGTGCATCCAGTTCTTCGGCAGCCTTTCAGTAAAGGTAACACAGGTTTAATGGATTTTCATCCATGACGAGCGCTCATCAAGGCTGTATCTGCTGCTGCATCGCGTAAGAAAACAAACTGCGCCAGAAGTTTCCAAATCCACGTGATGACGGAAAGCTGTGCCAAAAAGGCTGCGAACCCCCTTTTCGCGAATCTGAAAGTGGTGAACATGATCCCGAGTTCCTCAAGTCGAAACTTAGTTTAGGTCTAGGGAAGGGGGTTAAGGGTAATCGTAATGTGTTTCCCCTTTTACGATGTGCCGTGTGTTCCCCATTTCCATAGAGTTAAGTTTATAGATATGTGCATGATTGTAGTTACTTTAATCTGTGCTTATGACATGTATTTTATAATGCTGCAAACTGTTTAATAATAAAAGCATCCATTTCGTGCTATTCAACCTGGTCTATTGAGTTTTTCTCTGCACTACAGTTCCCTGCACCTAAGCCCAAGGTCTAGAACCGTAGGGAAGAGTGGGTCGAACCACTCAAGGGTAATTATTGCACGAAGCCTGGTAGGAGACCAGACCGAGCAAGAGAAACCCCCTACACCCTCCATGGCAAGAACGTCCTTCCTCAGGTAAGGTGACCAAAACTGCACACAATACTCAAGGTGCGGTCTTACCAAGGCCCTGTACAACTGTAGCAAGACATCCTTGTTCTTGTACTCGAACCCTCTTGCTATGAAGGCCGCTGCAGGAGTTCCTCAGGGCAGTGTCCTAGGCCCAACCATCTTCAGCTGCTTCATCAATTACCTTCCCTCCATCATAACGTCAGAAGGGGGGATGTTTGCTGATGATTGCACGGTGTTCAGTTCCATTCACAACTTCCCCAGATATTGAAGCAGTCCATGCCTGCATGCAGCAAGACCTGGACGACGTTCAGGCTTGGGCTGATAAGCGGCAGGTAACATTCGCACCACACAAGTGCCAGGCAATGACTATCTTCAACAGAGAGAGTCTAACCACCTCCCCTTGAAATTCAGTGGTATTACCATCGTCAAATCCTTCACCATCAACATCCTGGGAGTCACTATTGATGAAAAACTTAACTGGACCAGCAACATAAATACTGTGGCTACAAGAGCAGATCAGAAGCTGAGTATTCTGCGATGGGTGTCTCACTTCCTGACTCCCCAAAGACTTTCCACACCTATAAGGCACAAGTGATAGAATACTCTCCACTTGCATGGATGAGTGCAGCTCCAACAACATTCAAGAAACTCAACACCATCCACAACAAACCAGTCTGCTTAATCGGCGCCCGATCCACCAATTTAAACATTCACTCCCTCTAACACCGGCGTACCGTGGCTGCAGTGTGTACCATCTACAAGATGCACTGCAGCAACTCACCAAGGCTTCTTCAACAGCACCTCCCAAACTCACGAACTTTACCACCTAGAAGGACTAGGGCAGCAGGCGCATGGGAACAGCACCGTCTCCAAGTTCCCCTCCAAGCCACACACCATCCTGACTTGGAAATATATCGCCGTTCCTTCTTCATCGTTGTGTCAAAATCCTGGAACTCCCTTCCTAACAGCACTGTGGGCGTACCTTCACCACACGGACTGCAGCGGTTCAAGAAGGCGGCTCACCACCACCTTATCAAGAGCAATTAGGGATGGGCAATAAATGCTGGTCTTGTCAGCGACGCCCACATTCCATGAATGAATAAATTAAAAAATATATAAAAATCAAAGGCATTTTATACTACAGGAGTAATTTTCCAAATACGCGTTGTCAGCAGGAACAGGATATCCCTGCAGGGATGTTCTTGATGAATCATCTTCAGTTGCTTTACCAATGACGTTCCCTCTGTCAAAGGGAAGGAGTGAGGCAGCCCATGTCAGTTATTAGCAGAACCTGGCCTGCAAAAACTGGCAGCCAAAGATGAATATAAAAGTTTATTTCATCAGCAAATCCCTCACAATTTTTTTCAATTCATCTATTTTTGAAATCCTTAGCTAAACCAGGCTTCAGGTCAACACTCTTGTCTGACAACCATATTCTTTTCACCACTCATTAATGGAAGTGTAGAAGGACTACAGTGGATCCACGCCATCCATTGTTGTTTAAATACAAGTTGGCTCTCTGCTTCAAGCAAGCCCCCATTGCCCCATGGCTAGTTCTGGGACATACCCATCTGTTCAATCATAAATAACTGTAAAACCTTCAGTATGTGCTGCTCACGGGGGAATGAAAACATAAACACACCAGTACATAACGTTGAATCTTTCATCTATAATGGGGAGAGAATATCTTGAACTTTATTATATAGCTATAATTGAGTAGATTAAGGGTGATCCCTTGTCAACATTATGACTTATCATTTCTTGAGTTCTTCCCTTCTCCATGAAGCAACGTGGCACTCTAAAATGGGCCCTCTTCTGCTACGGTTATCTCAATGATTTATTTATCTTCATTTTGTTCTCAAAATTTTTCTCTGAAACTGATATTTCCTACTTTTGTCTAGTAATTCTGTCACTATCGATCTGTCTTTGCCGCTTTTGATTTCTGCCCTTCAGTGTTTGTTAAATTTGATTACTGTTGATCACAACCTCTCCTCATTTTTGATCGCTCCATTTTGCATCTGTCTGCCGTTTTCCCTCCTTTTTGAAATTTTGCTGTTCAATGTCTCATCTGTTGTCCTTTTCCTCTTATGTAATTCTCAGCAACGTGACATCATAGGACACTGGACTGACAGGATCAGTACGAGACATAAATCTTTCTTTCCCTCCAGTGCTTCCCAGGCCTGAGGGTACAAATTGTGTTTTGTGAAAATAGTAACTAAGGTGTAAATGTGTTCGGAGAAATTCCTTTACCCATTATATGAAATTCTTATTTTGGTCACCTTAGGCATGTGACACATGCAGAACGCCAAGATCATATTTATGGGATTCTGAAACAATGTACAGTAAACTCTTTCGTACCCGGCACCGACGGGACCGGGATGGTGCCAGTTGATTAAAAATTCCAGATAACGGAGAGGTATACCTACCGAGACAATTTATATATCGGCCGATCTCAGACCAGAAGAAGGTAATTCTGTGGGGGTGTTCCGAACTCAGGAGGGGAAGTGGGACATGGAATGGCGCACGCGTTGAACTTCCTTCTTTTTGACAGGTTTGCCCGTGTGTAAGGGCCTGAACTTTTTACACATATAAAAAGGAGGCGTAAGGACTGGATTCTTGAAGGTAAGTGGTCTATTATTTAAAATTATTACATTTTTTCCACAGCGTCATTGTTTTTAAGGACTTTACAGTAAGGTAAGTTTATTTTTAGACCCGATTTCTTAAAAAATTATTTTTTTCAAAAATTTTATTAATTGTTTAAAATAGTTTTTTTTTAAGTTATTTATAGTTTATTTAATTATTGGGATGTTTTTTAAAATTTTATTTAAAGTTAAACTAGTCTTTTGGGTGCCTGTACTTTTCATGAGTTTGACAGTTCTTACTATCAAACTCATGAATGAAGTTTCCCCTCCCCTGATTGGCTGCACAATGCTCACCTGATCCCAGCCGGCACATTGCACTAACTACGCCGCTGGATCAGGCAAGCACATCGTGCCGACATCTGAACCGGGCCAGTGACAGGAAATCCAAGCAGGCCCAGGCTTCAGATGTCGGCGCGCTGGGTGAGTGCACATCGGGGGCATGCACGCGCGGCAAGCACCCAATCCTAATTTCTGGCCCAATACACCCAATTCCCTCGTCCAGATCATCAATATATATTGTGAACAGCTGGGGTCCTAGGACCAATCCTTGCGGTACCCCACTAGTCACTGCCTGCCACTCGGAAAACGACCCGTTTATTCCAACTCTTTGCTTTCTATCCGCCAACCAGTTCTCTATCCAAGTCAATACCTTGCCCCCAATCCCATGTGCTTTAATTTTGCACGCTAATCTCTTATGCGGGACCTTGTCGAAAGCCTTCTGAAAGTCCAAATACACCACATCTACTGGTTGTCCCTTATCTATTTTACCAGTTACATCCTCAAAAAATTCCAGTAGATTAGTCAAGCATGATTTACCTTTTGTAAATCCATGTTGACTTTGTCCGATCCTGTCACTGCTTTCCAAGTGCTCTGCTATTACATCTTTTATAATGGACTCTAGCATTTTCCCCACTACCGATGTCAGGCTTACCGGTCTATAATTCCCCGCTTTTTCTCTACCACCTTTTTTGAATAGTGGGGTAACATTAGCTACCCTCCAATCCATGAGTACTGTTCCAGAGTCTATTGAGTTCTGGAAGATGACCAGCAATGCATCTACTATTTCTAGGGCCACTTCCTTAAGTACCCTAGGATGTAGATTATCAGGCCCTGGGGATTTATCGGCCTTCAGTCCCATCAATTTTCCTAACACCATTTCCCTACAAATATTGATTTCTTTCAGTTCCACCCTTTCATCAGTCCCTATGTTCCCCGGCATCTCTGGGAGGTTATTTGTGTCCTCCTTTGTGAAGACAGAACCAAAGTATGAATTTAGTTGGTCTGCCATATCTTTGTTACCCATTATAAATTCTCCTGATTCTGACTGCAAGGGACCTACGCTTGACTTCACCAATCTTTTTCTCTTCACATATCTATAAAAGCTTTTACAGTCAGTTTTTATGTTTCCTGAAAGCTTACTCTCATATTCTATTTTCCCCTTCTTAATTAATCCCTTTGTCCTCCTTTGTTGAATCCTAAACTGCTCCCAATCCTCAGGATTATTGCTTTTTCTGGCCAATTTATATGTCCTCTCCTTGGATTTTATGCTATCCCTAATTTCCCTTGTTAGCCACGGTTGAGTCACCTTTTTTGTTTTATTTTTATGCCAAACTGGGATGAACAAATTCTGTAGTTCATCCATTCGGTCTTTGAATGTTTGCCATTGCCTATCCACCGTCAACCCTTTGAGTGACATTCCCCAATCAATCTACCCAACTCGCGCCTCAGACCATCATAGTTTCCTTTATTTAAATTTAGGACCCTAGTTTCTGAATCAACTACTTCATTCTCCATCTTAATGAAGAATTCGATCATATTATGATCGCTCCGACCCAAGGGGCCTCGTACAACAAGATTGCTAATTAATCCTTTCTCGTTACATAATACCCAGTCTAAGATGGCCTGATCGCTGGTTGGTTCCTCAACATATTGGTCCAGGAAACCATCCCGTAAACACTCCAGGAATTCCTCCTCCACAGTATTGTTACTAATTTGGTTAGCCCAATCTATATGTAGATTAAAGTCACCCATGATGACTGCTGTGCCCTTATTGCACGCTTCTTTAATTTCCCTTTTAATGCCATCCCCAACCTCCGCCTTACTGTTTGGAGGTCTATATGCCACTCCCACTAACGTTTTCTGCCCCTTAGTATTTCTCAATTCTACCCATACAGATTCCACATCATCAGAGCTAATATCCTTCCTTACAATTGTTTTGATCCCTTCTTTAACCAGTAATGCTACCCCACCTCCCTTTCCTTTTTGCCGATCTTTCCTGAATATCGAGTACCCCTGGATGTTGAGTTCCCAGCCTTGGCCATCCTTGAGCCACGTTTCCGTAATCCCAACCAAATCATATTCGTTTACCTCTATTTGCGCAGCCAATTCATCCACCTCTTTGGCTGGATGGCCAGCTGATACTGTGCGGGGAAGATTGCAGCACCCATAGCGATGGCGGGAACAAGTGGTAAGTCATTCCCCACCATTTTCAAGACTCTACTGACCCCTTCCTTCTGGGGCAGAAGCCTCAAAACCTACTCCTGAATTTTGCCGGTTATTAAAGAATTCTGGATGATTAAGTGGCGTTTAAGCAAGAGTTTACTGTACTGATGAATCTCTACATGTAGAATGTCTGTTTGCCATTTTGGAATGCACACTCTCTCCCCTCAATTACCTAACTCCAGAAAGCTTAGGCACAGGCTGCCAGAGCCAAGGCTCAAGGGCCCCTAGGTGTGCACATGTATACTTCAATCAGCTAATGCCATGCAGCTTACATACAGCGCTCATAAACATCCCACTGCTTGTTCCGTTGGGACGGACTTCACTTGGCCAGTGCTGGGACTAGAATCCTGGTGAATTGAATAACTAGGACTGTAGAGAGGGCTTTAAACTAATTAGTGGGGGGAGGTTTCAAGAGAGCAAAAAATAAAAATGTCAGCGGAGAAGGCAATAGAGCAAGGTAGCAGTGGGGGAATTAAAAACCAGAGCGTGTCAGGAAGGGACAGAATATATAAAGATAAAGGTAAAGTAGTAAAGGGGGTAAAAGCAGGAATAAATTGTCACAAAACATATTTAAAAGTTCTTTATCTGAATGCACGCAACATTCGCAACAAAATAGACGAGTTGACGGTACAAATAACTACACATGGGTATGATCTGGTGGCCATTACGGAGACATGGCTGCAGGGTAACCATGACTGGGAACTAAACATTCAGGGGTATTTGACAATTAGGAAGGACAGACAGGAAGGAAAGGGAGGTGGGGTGGCTATGTTAATAAAGGATGGATTCACTGCAATAGTGAGAAATGATATTGGGTCAAAGCATCAGGATAGTGAAACGGTTTGGGTGGAGATAAGGAATAATAAGGGGAAAAAGTCACTAGTGGGCGTAGTCTATAAGCCTCATAACAGTTGCAACTCTATTGGTCAGAGTATAAATCAGGAAATAGTTGTGGCTTGTAATAAGGGAACAGCTATAATCATGGGAGATTTTAACTTTCATATTGACTGGAAAAATCAAATTGGGCAGGGCAGCCTTGAGGAAGAGTTCATAAAGTGCATTAGGGACGGGTTCCTTGAGCAGTATGTTAATGAACCAACCAGGGGGCAGGCAATCTTAGACCTGGTCCTGTGTAATGAGACAGGATTAATAAAAAATGTCCTAGTAAAGGATCCCCTTGGAATGAGTGACCATAACATGGTTGAATTCCAAATTCAGTTGGAGGGTGAGAGAGTTGGATCTCAAACCAGTGTACTAAGCTTAAATAAAGGAGACTATGAAGGTACGAGAGCAGAGTTGACTAAAGTGGACTGGGAAAATAGATTAAAGTATAAGACGGTACATGAGCAGTGGTGTACATTCAAGGAGATAATTCACAACTTTCAAGAAAAATATATTCCACTGAGGAAAAAGGGGTGTAGAAGAAAAGACAGCCATCCGTGGCTAAGTAAAGTAATAAAGGATAGTATCTGACTGAAAACAAGGGCATATAAAGTAGCCAAATCTAGTGGGGGGATAGAAGATTGGGAAGCATTTAAAAGCCAGCAAAGAATAACTAAAAGATTAATTAAGAAAGGGAAGATAGATTATGAAAGTAAACTAGCAACAAATCTAAAAACAGATAGCAAGAGTTTCTACAGCTATATAAAAAGAAAAAGGATGGCTAAAGTGAATGTTGGTCCCTTAGAGGACGAGACCAGGAAATTAGTAGTGGGGAACATGGAGATGGCAAAAACGCTGAACAAATATTTACAGTAGAGGACACTAAAAATATCCCAACACTGGACAAACAGGGGGCTATGGGGGGGAGGAGCTAAACACGATTAAAATCACTAAGGAGATGGTACTCGGTAAGATAATGGGACTTAAGGCGGATAAATCCCCTGGACCTGATGGCTCACATCCTAGGGTCTTGAGAGAAGTAGCAGTAGGGATTGCGGATGCATTTGTGGTAATTTGCCAAAACCTCCTGGATTCAGGAAAGGTCCCAGCAGATTGGAAAACTGCTAATGTAACACCCTTATTTAAAAAGGGAGGTAGACAAAAGGCTGGAAACTATAGACCAGATAGCCTAACATCTGTGGTTGGTAAAATGTTGGAGTCCATTATTAAGGAAGCAGTAACAGGACATTTGGATAAGCATAATTTAATCGGACAGAGTCAGCATGGTTTTATGGAGGGGAAGTCATGTTTGACAAATTTGCTCGAATTCTTTGAGGACGTAACAAACAGGGTGGATAAAGGGGAACCAGTGGATGTAATGTATTTGGACTCCCAAAAGGCATTTCACAAGGTGCCACACAAAAGATTACTGCACAAGATAAAAAATCACGGGATTGGGGGTAATACACTGGCATGGGTGGAAGATTGGCTATCAAACAGGAACCAGAGAGTTGGGACAAATGGTTCATTCTCGGGTTGGCAATCAGTAACTAGTGGTGTTCCGCAGGGGTCAGTGCTGGGACCCCAACTCTTTACAATCTATATTAACGATTTGGAGGAGGGGACCAAGTGCAACGTATCCAAGTTTGCCGACGATACAAAGATGGGAGGGAAAGCAGTGAGTGAGGAGGACATAAAAAACCTGCAAAAGGACATAGACAGGCTAAGTGAGTGGGCAGAAATTTACCAGATGGAATATAATGTTGGAAAGTGTGAGGTTATGCACTTTGGCAGAAAAATCAAAGAGCAAGTTATTATCTAAATGGAGAGAAACTGCAAAGTGCTACAGTACAAAGGGATCTGGGGGTCCTGGTGCATGAAACACAGAAGGTTATTATGCAGGTACAGCAGGTGATCAGGAAGGCCAATGGAACCTTGGCTTTTATTGCAAGGGGGATGGATTATAAAAGCAGGGAAGTCTTGCTTCAGTTTACAGGGTACTGGTGAGGCCACACCTGGAATATTGCATACAGTTTTGGTTTCCATATTTAAGAAGCGATATACTTGCTCTCAAGGCAGTTCAGAGAAGGTTCACTCGGTTGATTCCGGAGATGAGGGGGTTGACTTATGAGAAAAGGTTGAGTAGGTTGGGCCTCTACTCATTGGAATTCAGAAGAATGAGAGGCGATCTTATCGAAACATATAAAATTGTGAGGGCCTTGATCGGGTGGATGCGGGGAGGATGTTTCCATTGATGGGTGAGACTAGAACTAGGGGGCATAATCTTAGATTAAGGGGCTGCCATTTCCAAACTGAGATGAGGAGAAACTTCTTCACTCAGAGGGTAGTAAATCTATGGAAATTGCTACCTCAGAGAGCTGTGGAAGCTGCGACATTAAATAAATTTAAAATGGAGATAGACAGTTTCCTAGCAGATACGGGAATTAGGGGTTACGGGGAACAGGCAGGGAAGTGGACGTGAGTCTAGGTTTGGGTCAGCCATGATCCTATTGAATGGCGGAGCAGGCCCGAGGGGCCGTATGGCCTACTCCTGCTCCTACTTCTTATGTTCTTATGTTCTTATGTTCAGCTAGGAACAACAATAACTTACATTTATATAGTGCCTGTAACATAATAAAATATCCCAAGGTACTTCACAGGAACGTACTAAGACAAAAATAGGCACCGAGCCAAAGAAGGAGACATTAGGACAGGCGACCAAATGCTTGGTCAAAAAGGTAGGTTTTAAGCGAATCTTAGAGGAGGAGAAAAAGGTGCAGAGGCAAAAATTTTGGGGCAGAACTTAGTGCCTAGATGGCTGAAGTTTGGCCGCCAGTGATAGAGTGATAGAAGTGGGGGTTGCACAAGAGGCCAGAGTTGGAGGAACATAGAGCTCTTGGAGGGATGTAGGGCTGGAGGAGGTTACAGAGATAGGGAGAGTTTAGGCCATGGAGGGATTTGAACATGAGAAGGGAGATTTAAAAATCAAGGTGTTGGTGGACCAGGAGCCAGCGAGCACAGTGGTGATGGGTGACCGACACGTGATGCGAATATTGCAAGCATTGAATCAAACAGAAAAATGCCTTCTTTACTCAAAATCAGCACTCAACTCATTTTGTCTTCAAGGACACTACAAACACCAGCACAGAGGGACCTGCTCATGAGGAATTAGTTAGACACTCAAAAGGGTTGGCACTAGATGAGGAACTGAGCACTCGTGACAATAAGGACCTGGAAATGGAAGAGAGGCAGAGTGCCATTTCTCTTTGGAGGGGGGAGAAATGACAGCCCTCCGCTGAGGACAATATGGACCCAGATTTAAGGGCCACAGTCTTGCACCAAACAATAACTCAGGAGCGTCAATCTCATTCACAATCTAGATCAATGATTTGGATGAGGGGACTAAATGTAACATTTCCAAATTTGCTGATGACACAAAGCTAGGTGGCAGTGTCAGTTGTGAACAGCATGTGAAGAGGCTTCAAGGGGATCTCGACAGGCTCAGTGAGTGGGCGAGAACATGGCAGATGGAATATAATAATGTGGATAAATGTGAAGTTATCCACGTTGGTAGGAAAAACAGAAAGGCAGAGTATTTCCTAAATGGTGTAAGATTGGGGAATGCAGATGCTCAAAGGGACCTGGGTGTCCTTGTACATGAGTCACTGAAAGTGAATGTGCAGGTGCAGCAAGCCATTAGGAAGGCAAATGGTATGCTGCCTTCATTACAAGAGGATTTGAGTACAGGAGTAAAGAAGTCTTACTCCAATTATATAGGGCCTTGGTGAAACCACACCTGGAGTACTGTGTACAATTTTGGTCTCCTTACCTAGGGAAGGATATACTTGCCATAGAGGGAGTGCAACGAAGGTTCACGAGATTGATTCCTGGGATGGCGGGACTGTCGTATGAGAAGAGATTGAGTAAATTAGGCCTGTATTCTCTTGAATTCAGAAGAATGAGAGGGGATCTCATTGAAGCATACAAAATTATTACAGGGCTTGATAAGGTGGTTGCTGGAAGAATGTTTCCCTTGGCTGGGGAGTCTAGAACCAGGGGCCACAGCCTCAGGATAAATGGTAGGCCATTCAGGACTGAGATGAGAAGAAATTTCTTTGCACAGAGGGTGGTGAACCTTTTGGAATTCTCTACCCCAGAGGGCTGTGGCTCAGTCATTGGGTATATTCAAAACAGAAGTCGATAGATTTTTGACTAGTAAGGGCATCAAGGGATATGGCGATAAGGCCGGTGAATGGAATTGAGGCTTAAGATCAGCCATGATCTCATTGAATGGCGGAGCAGGCTCGAAGGGGCGAATGGCCTACTCCTGCTCCTATTTCTTATGTTCTTATGTCTTTATGTGGAGGCAGTGGAGATAGTTTCCATGCATATAGTTGAGATGATCGATAATTGCTCACCACCAACATCTGCAACACATTGGAGTTAATTTCTCATAATCTGCAGAACAACCTGTAGACTTTGAAAATCTGCGATATTGCCAAGGCACCAAAAAGCCAGGAAGAGCTTCCTAGGACATTGGTCACTCCTGGCAGCTAGCAGTGGTTTAACAGATGCTTTGAACAGAACATATTCGCAGGGTTTCCAAGATCTCACGGGGACTATTCATTCTGTGATGGCACTGAGTAGTAGGAACCTCTGAACCAATGCCAGCACCAGTGTCTTGCCAGAGAGTGGCAGTAAGCCCGATTCCTTCAGATCCTCTCGGAATGTTTTCACATAAGGGAGCTTCAGATGTGGGCCCTGCGTCTCTTGCTACTGCAAACACCAGGCTGTCGGAAGCTGGAAACCCGAGGACAGCAGATACCCTGAGACAAGAGTCACCACAGGTTTCTAAGGCTCCAGGAAAACCATCCCATCTGCTGAACCTCGTGCCACTCAGTCAGGCCATTTTGTAGGAATAGTAGATTAGGAACTAAAGTAAGGTAGCTGGTACAAATGTCGTCACAGTGTTAAGTAGTTGTGGAAAGGGAGAATATATTTTGTTTGTACTTCCTGGTGAAAGCGGTTGTTCCAAATAAAGATAAGTAGATCCCATAGAGTTATGTGTTCATTTCGCTGTGTGTTTTTCAACTTTTGAGAGTTGGATGATGACAGGGAAAATGTAGACTGAAGGGTCTTGGCAGAAGTCTTGGCAAGACTTTGTGTGTGTGTGTGTGTGTGTGGTGGGGGGGGAGGCGTGGGCAAGGAGTACAGGCAGATGTGAAGAGATTTTGTTTTAGTGTCTCAACCTTTATTAATTGGAAGTTCTTGTCTTTCATTTGTTCCCTCCTTGCACTGGCAACTGACTGCTGGCTCTCCCATTCCACTTCCTCTCCTTCTGCACCTTCCTCGTGCTATGGTGATACCTAATTAAGACCCTTTTGATCTGCAGACCCTGGTGAGTGAGTGTTCACATGTGAAAAAAGAGATACTTTTGATGACACTAAAAGCTTACAACCTAGCTTTTGGCTTTTCTTCATCCCTTTGTACTTTATATCAAAATTAATATCCAGAGTGTAAAGCATTACTGTGAACAGAACTGAGTAAAAGTAGCAACAAAAGTCCTGATAGACCCCAAAGTACTAAAAGTACCACTTTCCAGACCAAGAATCATGAACCTTCAGTAGCAGTGCACAAAACAGCCTTTTCAATATGGTGATCCACCTTAAGGGCACCTTGCAGGATTGCTTACTATTACTGATACTGCAAGAGAAATTATCTGGGCACACTTGGGATAGAACAGGATGAGAATGGGATGGAGTGGTAAGCCACTTCCCTTTGATCCTATTTAAATGTGGCGGAATGGGCTTGTGGCAGGCTTTAAGCGGATCTGGCAGATTTTTGGGAGGACAATTCAGGTGCTGTTGCTTTTTTTGTGGCGGATTTGAGGCAATCGTCTTTAAGAATGTATTTTTCTCTGCTTAGAGTCCCAAATCCATCCCAAAATGGGTGTTAATTCAGAGGAAAACCCAGGCCTCTATCTTGGTAGTTTTATGGTGCAGAAGCCATTGCAGAATCTGATTCTATCCCTAACCTGATAATAATGCAGATTAATACTTGCTTGCCTAACTGTCAGTATATGATCATGATCCAACCTAGCAAACCCATCTTCATGAGGAATGCACTCATGGTCAGCTACAGGTGACAGCATTCTCTGTGCTGGAGTCCTCGTCCAACTCAAATAGGCACACACATTTATACAACCCACATTGCTCCAAAAAACAGTCAACGAAGAATGACAGAAAACAAATTGTTACCAAACTCACACTTACAATGTACAATAGCAAAATACTGCAGATGTTGGAAATCCGAAATAACAACAGAAAATGCTGGAAAAACTCAGCAAGTCAGGCAACATCCGTGGAGAGAAATTTGAGTTGACGTTTCGGGTTTGACCCTTCTTCAAAACTGGAGAGAAAAGGAACTAGATCGAAGGCAGGGCTGCGATCGGACAAAAGAATAAAAGAACCAAAAGAAGTAAAAGAGATTAGAAGCTAGACGAGATGGTAATAGGCTGTGATTAGGTGTAAAGTGTACTGGCAGGGCAAAAGATAGCTGCCAGGTGTGAGAGAAAAACAAAAGGAAAGGGGGGGGGGAAAGGAAAGGAGTGGAAAAATATAAGTGAAAATGAAATAGGGGCCGAGGTTATGATCTGAAATTGTTGAACTCGATATTGAGACCGGAAGGCTGCAGAGTGCCTAATCGGAAGATGAGGTGCTGTTCCTCGAGTTTACGTTGAGCTTCCGTGGAACAGTACAAGAGGCCAAGGACGGTGAGGTCCGAGTGGGAATGGAGCGGTGAATTGAAATGACAGGCGACCGGAAGCTCGGGGTCACCCTTACGGACTGAACGGAGGTGTTCCGCAAAGCGGTCACCCAATCTGCGTTTGGTCTCCCCAATGTAGAGGAGACCGCATCGTGAGCAGCGAATACAGTATACTAGATTGCGAGAAGTACAAGTAAATCGCTGTTTCACCTGGAAGGGGTGTTTGGGGCCCTGGACAGTGGGGAGGGGGGAGGTATAGGGGCAGGTGTTACATCTCCTCCGCTTGCATGGGAAGGTGCCAGGCGAAGGGGAAGGGCTGTTTGGGGTGATAGAGGAGTGGACTAGGGTGTTTTTGTTTCAAAATGAACAACACCTGTATTCTTTGATTGTTTCTGGTCCAGACCTTCACTCTCCCGTGATAACTATAGGGGTTTTGCACAAATTATTAAAAAAACTGGTTCTTTCTATTGTTAGAGCCGTGATTCTGAGAGTATGATGTTTTCAAATAACTACACGGATGCTGTAACTTAACAATCAACAGGTGTTTACTGGAGTAGGGTAGTCTCAAGACTGGGGGTACAGGGGCATGCTCAAGGCTTATATACAGGTGTGGTCACAGCCGGTACTACAGTATACAGGAGCTGTAAAAGTAGTTCTCTCTTAAAGGTACATACACTACAATTCCTCCCCTTTTAGATTAGCAGTACCCATAATATTCAAATAACAATTAACACTTAAACATGCACATTAAACAAAAATAGTCCATTTATAGATTCAGTCTTTGGGGTGGCTTCCTGGTCCTTTCTGGATAGCGCCTTTCCTGAGGTTCTTGTTCTTAGTGCGGAGGCGATTATGGCCCCTTTTCGTCGGTTAGTTCATCAGTTTCCACTGCTACTGGTTCTGAGGTAGATGCTACCGGTATGTCGGGTTCATCCCCAGGTACTTGAGACATGGGGTTGACTCATTCCTGTGACGCTAAGATCTGATCGACGTGGCGTCTCACAATGTTCTCCCCGACATCCACTGTGTACATTAATGGCCCCTGCCTTGTGCATATCGTTCCGGGTTGCCATTTCTCTGTTCGGTAGTCACGGGCCAAGACTGGTTGTCCTACATTGAAGCTCCTTGTCGGCTTCTCATTGATGTGCTGGAATTGTTTATCTTCAACATTCCTTCGCACATTGGGTCTGAGCAAATCCAGACGAGATCTCAACCTTCGGTTAAAGAACATCATGGCCGGGGTCTGGTTGGTAACTGCATGTGTCGCATTTCTGTATGCTAATAGGAAATTGTCCACCTTATGCTGTAGTGGAATTTCATCATCGCACATGGCCTTTATCGCCTTTTTAAAGGTTTGTACGAACCTCTCAGCCAATCCATTTGTGGCTGGATGATACGGGGCGGATGTGTAATGCCTTACCCCATTCCTTCTCATAAATTTCTGAAACTCTTCGGACACAAACTGTGGTCCATTATCAGAGCAAATCTGCTCTGGCAAGCCGTTCCTGGCAAATATGGTCCGTAGGACTGCAATCATTTTCTCTGTAGTGGTTGAGGACATTTTTATCACCTCAGGCCATTTCGAGTGAGCATCCACTGCTATTAAGAACATTGAGTCCATGAATGGACCAGCAAAATCAATATGCACCCATTGCCATGGAGAGGAGGGCCACTCCCATGGGTGTAGAGGGGCATGTGGTGGTACATTTTGGACCTTCTGGCACCCTGAGCAGCTCTTGGTTAGGTCCTCGATTTGTTGATCGATCCCCGGCCACCACACATAAGCCCTAGCAAGGCTTTTCATTTTCACCCCTCCCAAATGACCTTCATGAAGCTCATTTAGCACTCTCTCCCTTAACTTGGGTGGAATCACCACTCTGGATCCAAACATCACTGTCCCCTGGCATACTGACAGCTGTTCTCTTCTGGATGAGAATGCTGGCAACAGTGAGTCGCCATGTGCTGGCCATCCCCTCACCGTCAAATCATATACCCGAGACAGCGTTGGCTCATTGCGGGTCTCCTTCTCTATATCCACGTTAGTTACTGGCAATCGTTCAATTATTAACGAATAAAATATCTCGATAGTGTCCACTGCTGGTGCTTCCTCCACCATAGGCAATGGCAGGCGTGATAGCCCATCAGCGTTTCCATGCAGTTTCGTGCCTTTATATTCTATTTCATATTGGTGCGCCCCTAGAAAAAGGGACCATCTTTGTAACCGTTGTGCAGTCATCACCGGAACGCCCTTCTTTGGATTAAAGATGGAGACAAGTGGTTGGTAGTCAGTCAGCAAGGTGAACTTCTGCCCATGCAGATAGTGGTTGAATTTTTTTACTCCCCATACTAGGCTGAGGGCCTCCCTGTCAATCTGGGCGTAGTTGCGCTCGGCTGAGGTTAGTGACCGAGACGCAAAGGCTACTGGCCTCTCCAACCCGTCTGGGAATTTGTGCAACAGCATCGCTCCAATACCATAGGGTGATGCATCACATGCCAAACAAATTGGTAGTGCTGGGTTGAAATGGGCCAGCACCTCTTTTGATGTGATCAATTCTTTGCACTTCTGGAAAGCTCATTTACGTTCCTCATTCCACTTCCATGGTACCCCTGTTTGCAGTAGGGTGTTCAGTGGGTGTAATACTGTAGACAAATTTGGTAAGAACTTATGGTAGTAGTTCACCAGTCCGAGGAACGACCTCAGTTGTGACACATTTTCTGGTGCTGGAGCCTTGACTACTGCCTCAATCTTTTCAGGGGACTTATGTAACCCCTCTTCATCGATAACGTGGCCACGATACGAGATCTGCTTCTGGAAAAACTCGCACTTGTGGCGATTAGCTTGTAGCCCATATACCTTTAACCTAGTGAGCACCTTCTCCAAGTTGGCGAGGTGATCACTGTCTTTTTCGCCCGTGACCAGGATGTCGTCCAAATAAAACTGGGTCCCTGGAATCCCTTGCAGGACTTGATCCATCACCCTTTGCCAAATAGCCGGAGCCAATGCTACCCCGAACACCAGCCGGTTGTATTGGTAGAGACCTTTATGAGTGTTGATCGTGAGGTACTGTTTCGAGGCTTCTTCTACCTCCATTTGCAAGTACGCCTGGGCTAGATCAATTTTGGTGAAGCGTTTACCTCCAGATAGCGAGGTGAAAATATCCTCAATTCGTGGAAGCGGATATTGTACCGTGTGAAGGACTGGGTTCACTGTCACCGTAAAATCCCCACAGATGCGGACCTTCTTTGGTTCCCCAGGCGTATTACTCAACGACCTCTTCATTACAGGAACGATGGGTGTAGCCCACTCGCTCCAGTCTACTTTGGACAGTACTCCTGAACGTTCCAACCCTTCCAGCTCTGCTTCGACGGCTGGTCGGATCGCATAAGGCACTGGTCTGGCCTTAACAAACTTTGGGCTTGCATTTTCCTCTATTTTAATCGTTGCTGTTATGCCTTTTAGTGTTCCGAGTCCCTCCTGGAACACTTCTTTTGCATCAGTTAGCATTTTTGACAGTCGTCCAGGTGTGACGTCGTCATCCTTTTTGGCCTCAACCTTCAGTGCCTGTATGGAATGCCAATCTAATTGTATCTTCCGGACCCATTCACGTCCTAGTAATGGTGGTCCTCCATCTGGCAATACATATAGGTCCATTTTAGGTATTTCCTGGCCTTTGTATATCACTTTCACCCTTATTTTTCCTTTGGGGTAGACTTTTTGCCCCGTGTACGTCTTCAAGACAATCTCTGTAGCTTTCAAGGGTATATGTGAAAATAGCCGCTTGTAGTCCCTTTGGTTTGACTGTTAGGGCAGATCCTGTGTCCAATTCCATTTTCACTTGGACTCCGTCTATCTTGAGTGTAACCCAGATAGTCTGGTAATCTTCCATTTTGGTTACCTTATGTAGTTTCAGACAACCCAGCTCCTTGCTTCCGGAGTCTGTATCGCTTTTCTGTTTGTCTGAACTACTGTCCATTACCTTATGTACCTTTTTGTACTTCTCCTGTGGAGATTTCATGCTGTTGGTTTTCTTCCCAGACCTGCAGACTCTTGCTATGTGTCCTGCTTTTCCACACTGTCTGCACACTTGGTCCTTGAACCAACAATCCTTCTGGTCGTGTGTTGTTCTGCCGCAGCGATAACACTTCCCTGTTCCATATGACATTTCATTGGTGCCATATTCTTGCGGTCTCTGTTGTATCTCTGCAGCGCCACTTGCAGCTGCTTCGTGTGATACTGTCATGCTGAAAGCCTTGTCCAGCGTAAGATCCTTTTCTGATAGAAGCCGTCTCTGGGTTCCTTCACTTTGAAGCCCACACACAAACTTGTCCCGTAACGTATCTGCTAGTCCCACTCCAAACTGGCAGTGCATCGATAGCTTGCGCAGTTCCGTTAAGTACTCAGCATTACTTTCATCTTTATGCTGGTTCCTTTTATGGAACTTAAATCTTTCTGCTATCAGCAGCAGTGTGGGGTTTAAGTGGTCCTGTAGAATTTTTACTATGCTTTCGAAATTCTTATTCACGGGCTTCTCTGGGGGTTATTAAGTTTCGCAGTAAGCCATAAGTTTTTGCACCCATGGAATTTAACAAAACCAGTGCTTTCCTAGCATCTGGCACTTCATTCGCCCTGCAGTACACCTCAATACTATTATGTCCGTGTGTAATTGAGACACGGACTGCAGGAGTTGGTTACAACAGGTGTTTACTGAGTGGAGACAAAACTGGAACTACTATGCAAAGTTACTTCACGGGCTTATATACAGGGGTGGTCACTACTGGTACTGCAGTATACAGGGGCTGCAGAATATAGTTCCTTCTGCAAAGTAAATACACTACAATTCCTCCCCTTTTAGCTAAACAGTACATAACATTCGATTAATAATTGAATAACATATTTACAATTACAGTTGCTATATACATTATCTGAAGTTAAGCAATTATAAGTTCAGTCTTTGAGGAGGCTTCCTGATTCTGTCTGGATAACGCCTCTTTGGGGTATCAGGTTCTTCTGGTAAGGTTGATTCGGGATCAACGTCGTTGTTAGGTTCGTCTGCTTCCAATATCACCGATTCTGAGGTAGATGCAATTGGTACTTCGGTTTCATCACAAGGTGTATCGGATCGTGGTGTGGATTTGACGTTTTCCAGTGACTCTAGAATCTGGTCAGCATGGCGTCTTACAATGCTCTCTCCAACGTCCACGGTATACATTAGAGGTCCTTGCCGTGTGCAGATCGTTCCTGGCTGCCATTTCTCTGTGCGGTAGTCCTGGGCCAAAACTGGTTGACCTATCTTAAAACTCCTGGTCGGCCTTTCATTCATATTCTGAAACTGCCTGTTCTCCACATCTCTTCTGATGTTTGGCTTAACCAAATCCAAGCGGCATCGTAGTCTTCGATTGAAGAACATCATGGCTGGAGTTTGGTTGGTAACCGCATGTGTCGCATTCCGGTAGGCAAACAAGAAGTTATCCACCTTGTGTTGTAGGGGTATGTCTTCATTACACATTGCCTTGATAGCCTTCTTGAATGTTTGAACGAACCTGTCAGCCAATCCATTGGTGGCTGGATGATATGGGGCGGATGTGTAATGCTTAACACCATTGTTCTTTAAGAACCTCCGGAACTCTTCAGACACAAACTGTGGTCCATTGTCGGAGCAAATCTGTTCAGGCAGCCCATTTCTGGCGAATATGGTTCGTAAGACTGTGATAGTTTTTTCTGTGGTAGTTGAGGACATTTTTATTACCTCTGGCCACTTTGAATGTGCATCCACCGCAATTAAAAACATCGAGTCCATAAATGGACCAGCAAAATCAATGTGCACCCTTTGCCATGGAGATGAGGGCCACCCCCATGGATGTAGAGGGGCTTGTGGTGGGGCGTTTTGGACCTTCTGGCATCCTGTACAGCTCTTGGTCATCTCTTCGATTTCCCTATCGATTCCCGGCCACCACACAAACGCTCTGGCTAAGTTCTTCATTTTTACCCCACCCAGATGACCCTCATGAAGCTCATTGAGCACTCTATCCTTCAATTTGGGTGGAATTACTACTCTGGATCCACACATCAAGGTTCCTCTGCACACTGACAGCTGTTCTCTTCTCGGCAAGAATGCTGGCAATGGTGAAGGGATGGCCATGTGCTGGCCATCCCTTCACCGTTAAATCATAGACCCTGGAGAGTGTCGGGTCATTTCGTGTTTCCTTTTCTATGTTTGCATTCGTCACAGGTAGACATTCGACTATGGTCGAGTGGAATATCTCCACAGGATCCACTGCAGGTGCTTCTTCCACCATCGGCAACGGTAGGTGCGACAATCCATCAGCATTCCCATGCTGTTTAGTTCCTTTGTACTCAATGTCATGTTGGTATGCCCCTAGGAAAAGGGACCACCTCTGTAGCCGTTGTGCTGTCATTATCGGGACGCCCTTCTGAGGGTTGAAAATGGAGACAAGAGGTTGATGATCAGTTAGTAGAGTAAATTTCTGACCGTGCAGGTAGTGATTGAACTTCTTCACCCCCCACACCAGGCTGAGGGCCTCTCTGTCAATCTGGGCGTAGTTACGCTCGGCTGAAGTTAACGAGCGTGACGCAAAAGCTATCGGCCTCTCTGAAACATCAAGGAATTTATGTGACAGTACCGCTCCAATGCCGTAGGGAGACGCATCACATGCCAGTCTTATCGGTAGTGATGGGTTGTAGTGAGCCAATACTTCTCTTGAAGTGATTAGGTCTTTACTCTTCTGAAAGGCCCGTTTACATTCATCGCTCCATTTCCATGCTACTCCAGTTTGTAGTAGGGCGTTCAGTGGGTGCAGAATTATGGACAAATTCGGCAAAAACTTATGGTAGTAATTCACCAATCCGAGGAATTACCTCAGTTGCGACACATTTTCAGGCGCTGGAGCCTTAACTACCGCTTCAATTTTATCAGGGGACTTATGTAACCCCTCTTCATCAATCACGTGGCCACAATACAATATCTGTTTCTTAAAAAACTTGCACTTGGGGCGATTGGCTCGTAGCCCGTGTTCTCTTAGTCTAGTGAGCACCTGCTCTAGGTTGGCAAGGTGTTCACTGACATTTTCACCTGTCACTAGGATGTCGTCCAAGTAACACTGAGTCCTCGGAATCCCTTGCAGGACTTGTTCCATCGCTCTTTGCCATATCGCCGGAGCTGATGCTACTCCGAATACCAGTCAATTATACTGGTAAAGACCTTTGTGAGTGTTTATCGTGCCCTGTGTGCTCCACCCTCTCTCTCTCCTCTTCCCGACAACGCTGCTCGGCCCCGTTGAAAAGCCACCCGATCGAGCTTTAGCCCGCCGCAGCCCAGGGAGGATCAGTGTACTACCTGCCACCAGCCCGATTAGCTGGAACACCATAGACAGGATAACCAAGCCCCGCTCTCGACAGCCTCTCCTGCAAATCTTCAAATCCGATGAATCAGAGGCGGTTGCCCACGGTCGAAGCCCGTTTCTTCTGTTTGTTTTTTTTTCTTTCTTCCTTCTGGCCTCGACCTCTAACAACTTCGCTTCAGGGATGGATCCCCATGAGGTGCTGCAGAACTGTAGATAAGTTCGGATCTGCTCGTCGCCAGTATTATGTCTGTGTGTAATTGAGACACGGACTGCAGGAGTTGGTTACAACAGGTGTTTACTGAGTGGAGACAAAACTGGAACTACTATGCAAAGTTACTACACAGGCTTATATACAGGGGTGGTCACTACTGGTACTGCAGTATACAGGGGCTGCAGAATATAGTTCCTTCTGCAAAGTACATACACTACAAATACGTTCCACATATGTCGCCCAATCTTCAACTTCATTGTCAAATGTAGAGATACTGCCACTCTTCAGCATCCCTGGGTGTGATTTAACTGTCAAAAATGGCATCTCCCGCTCTCTCCCTTCTTCTCCGCTGGCACAAAATGGCGTCTCCCGCGCTTTCCTTTCTTCCCGCGCTCGCCCTTCTTCTCCGCTGCGGCTTCTAAAAATGGCGTCTCCCGCGTTCTTCCTTCTTCTCCGCGGCTCAATGGTGTCTCCCGCGCTCTCCCTTCTTCTCCCCACGGGCACTTTTCAGCCCTTGAGTCCTGGCTGTGCTCTGCGCATTTTATTCTGTGCGCCTTTCCCGTTTCCGCCGCTCGGTCCTGAACCCAGCTGCTGCTTTACCCTCTCTCTCTCTGTTTGTTTTCCTCGATGCCGCTCGGTTTTCAACCCCCGGCTGCGCCCCGTGCGCTTCACCCTCTCTCTCACCCCGTCGACGCTGCTCTGCTTTTTCTCTGCCGTCGGTCGGCTCCAGCCGCCGCTGTCCGGGAAGGGTCTGCGCTGTACCTGTTGTCAGTCTGCTGCTGATCGTTGTGGCTGGGGAACCAAGCCCAGCTCTGAACAGCCTCCCCTGCGATGTTCACTCTCTGCCAGACGACTGGGCAGTTGCTCGTGGTCGACGCCCGTGCTTCTGGCCTCGACTTTCTTCCACCGCCCTCCTGGAGCGAATCCTCGAAGGGAAATGCAGAGTTGCAGGTAGATTCGAATCGACACTCGTCGCCACTGTTAGATCCGTGATTCTGAGAGTATGATGTTTTCAAATAACTGCACGGATGCTGTAACTTAACAATCAACAGGTGTTTACTGGAGTAGGGTAGTCTCAAGACTGGGGGTACAGAGGCATGCTCAAGGCTTATATACAGGTGTGGTCACAGCCGGTACTACAGTATACAGGAGCTGTAAAAGTAGTTCTCTCTTAAAGGTACATACATTACATCTATCAGTCCTGAGGCATAGGTAAAGAACAAGCCTTAAACTCACACTTCTGACAGACCATCAGCCGTTGGTATCCATTTTTAACCCTAAGAAGGGTGTTTCAGTGATGACAGCACAGCGTCTCCAGAGATGGTCCCTTTTCCTAGGGGCACATCAATATCAAATAGAATTCAAAGGTACGAAGCAGCATGGCAATGCTGATGGGCTGTCGCGCCTGCCACTACCTGAAGAAGAAGAAACGACGAAAGTTGACCCTGTTGAGTTATTTCATTCGACCATCATCGAGTGTTTACCAGTCACCAATGCAAGTATTGAAAGAGAAACCAGGAACGGCCCGACACTGTCAAGAGTCTACGAGGTGACAGTGAAAGGATGGCCAACACGTGGTGATCCTCTGTTACCGGCATTCTCGGCAAGGCGAGAACAGCTGTCCGTCTGCCATGGTACTTTGATGTACGGGACAAGAGTGATTATTCCTCCCAAGTTAAGGGAAAGAGTTCTAAAAGAACTGCATGAAGGTCATCTGGGGGGAGTTAAGATGAAAAGTCTTGCTAGGGCTTATGTATGGTGGCCGGGTATTGACCAACAGATAGAGGAGTTGACGAAAAGCTGCGCTGGGTGCCAAAAAGTGCAAAATGCACCTCCGATCGCACCACTACACCCATGGGAATGGCCTTCAGCCTCATGGCAACGTGTACATATTGACTTTGCTGGTCCATTCATGGACTCCATGTTCCTAATTGCGGTGGACGCACATTCCAAATGGCCAGAAGTGATCAAGATGAATACCACTACTTCAGAAAAGACAATTGCGGTGTTAAGAACAATATTCGCAAGGAACGGATTGCCAGAACAGATCTGTTCAGACAACGGACCACAGTTCGTGTCGGAAGAATTCCAAAAATTCTTAAAGAAGAATGGGGTGAAACATTATACCTCTGCCCCATATCATCCGGCGACAAACGGGTTGGCCGAGAGATTTGTCCAAACATTCAAAAAGGCAATAAAGGCCATGAACGATGATCAGATTCCGCTACAGCACAAGGTGGACAATTTCCTAATGGTGTATCGAAACGTCGCTCATGCAGTGACTAACCAAAGTCCTGCCATGATGTTTTATAACAGGAGGTTGCGGTCCAGGTTGGACGGTGGCATAGTGGTTAGCACTGTTGCCTCACAGTGCCAGGGACCCGGGTTCGAATCCGGCCTCGGGTGACTGCCTGTGTGGAGTTTGCACATTCTCCCCGTGTTTGCGTGGGTTTCCTCCGGGTGCTCCGGTTTCCTCCCACAGTCCAAAGATGTGCGGGTTAGGTTGATTGGCTATGATAAATTGACCCTTAGTGTTAGGGGGATGAAAATATGTGGGGTTACGGGGATAGGGTGGGATACGTGTTGGTGTAGGGGTTACGGGGATCGGGTGGGATATGTGTCGGTGCAGGCTCGATGGGCCGAAATGGCCTCTATCTGCACTGTGGGGTTTCTGTGATTCTGTGATTCAACCAATGTGGAATAGAAAAACATCATGGACCGAGATGAAGTTTCAGGACCTTGGAAAGCTCACAGAATGACATCATTGAGTTCCATCCTTTGGCCCGTGATCTGCCCTTAGTTGGTAAATTGGACCTACCTCTAGAATCTTTGAGTGTGTTCATCTGAATATTACCTATAATATGTCAATTTTAATGGGGAATGTGTAGTTTTAGAAATAAGACAATGTAAGACTAGACCCTTTACGGTATCCCGGTCTGACAGTTACTGAGAGTTCTGACCCGAACCAGAATGAAGACAATGAGACAAAGATTTCAGGGTAACTACTTCTTTACCAAAAATCAATCAAGTTTACAAGCAAGCATAAAATCAAGTTTACACGCAAGCATAAGCTTCAACGAGCAAGCATAAGCAGACATATGTACTAACACTGGCGAGTGACCAGTTCGGCGGTGACTAGTAGGCCCTTCTTTCTGTGCAATAGGTCAATCCGCCTGACTCACTGCAGCAGTCCCAAGCGTCCCCAAACGGTTTCCTTTATACCCAAAACTTGGCAGGCCTCCCAATGCGTACGCGTCCCAGACCACGTTGACGATTGTTCAATCATGGGTATCTCTGTTCAATGATGGGTATCTCTTCTTATGATGGGTATCTCTTCTTATCTGTGGTCAATGGGTCTCAAGGCCGCTTGCGCCATGTCTGAAGGGGTTGCAGAGGTTCCTCATTGCTCAATCAGCTTAACGGTTTGTTTTGCAGAACTCTCGAGGTCCTGTCTGATGAGGTTGCAGAAGTTAACTAAATCTGTAGACAATGGGCCACTTATGTCATGTCTAATAGGGTTACAGAAGTTAACTAAACCTGTTTAAAGGTTTGTTTGCAGAACTCGCGAAGCCTGCTGCTACATTAAAATCAGCCAAGTCACAATGAACAGTGAATGATATATTACAGCAGTCCTTGTTTTTTCATGATCATTAATATAATCTTGTGTGAATGAATTATATTTAGTGCAGTACTGGATGAAAAGTGTAAATTCCTCTTGAATTTGAAGCTTCTTTTTAATTGGGGTGCTTTTTTAAAAGTGGTATCAGAGCTTTAACTGGTCGGCTAAGAAATTGCAGCTTCTTTGTATCTCGTCAGAGTCTTATTCTCACTTAGCTCACTTTAAATACACCAGATTTCTTTTTGCTATTTAATGTAATTTAAGTTAAAATAACAGGATGCAAAGTGTTACCTTTAGTCGGAAAACTTCAGAGACAAAATTTAACAGGGCACAGGCAGTCATGTGGACTTTGCATTTTCTGTGCAGTTTCTTATCCTTTTCTACCACCAGTGCGGATTAAAAACACCATGGGCTGGATTTTACCTGCCGAGACGTGTTGGGGGCGGGACTGCTGCCTTCTGGGTTCTAGTCCCGCCCCCAGCGACGTCCAACGCACAGACACTATTTTCCCCTGATTGGCCTTGTTAAGCCCGTCCTACGGGCTTGCTGGTCAATTAAGGAAAAGCCGGTGTCAGATGACATCAGTTGATGATGCTTCATCTGCCGGTTTTCTTAAAGGGACATGATCCATTTATTATTGACAGATGATTTGACAGTGTTTGACAGCATTGAGGTGCTGTTAAACACTGACAATCACTGTACAAAGGTGAGCCCTTGCTCCCAGGCTCTCCAATGACTCTCTCAGGATAAAACAGATGGCAGCTGCAGGTGAGGGTACAGAAGCTATCTGTCACTTCTCCCAATGAGGTGAGGCCACACAAACACTTCAAAGCTTGTCACCTACAGAAAAATCTAAACACATTAAAAATGACTTTCCCAACATTTCCTTACCTCTGATACACACCAGTGTCCCATTGTATCCTTCACACGACTTCTGCAGCTGGCATCTATACACAAACATTACAACAGACCCACATTACGCCTCACTTACCCTGGCGGGGTTCCCCAACATCAGGAAGCCCGCAGTAGAAGTCTCAAAATGGGAAAAAGCCTCTTAACTGCCTGTTAACAGGCAGTTAAGTGGCTATAATCTTCTTCCCGATGCTAGGAGTCAGGTCCCTGCGCAAATCGGGTACCCGACTCCTGGGAAGATTGGTTGGAGGCGGTTGGGAGCGGGTTTGGGACCCACTCCCATTCTTTTTGATTTTCCCAGCAGTCCCGCCTCCAGACCCGCCTCCTCAGGGCTGGTAAAATCCAGCCCTACGTGTATTTTAGATTTATTTTAAATGATTGCCATACAGATGGAAGATTGCTGAGGCTGTTGAGAAAACATCAGCAGCTTTTGAGGCCATGAGAGTGATCCTGCGTCACTGGAGAAAATGAAGTGTTGATTTGACTCGTGAAAGAAGGAAAAGTCAGTGCATGTCAGGAGGCCTTAGGAGCAACATCGGTGATGAGTTTCAGCAGTTCCCGGGAGAGATCAGGCGAGGTGGTGCTTGGATAGGTAAGCTCTCACCTTGAATGACAAGTAGTGCATCTGTCTGTCTTGCTGCACCTCTAGGTAGCAAAGGAAGGGAGTCAGGAATCATGGCAGATCTAAGGCCATTCATCCAACTGAAAGAGGTACATGTCAATAATGAAGATTTAGAAAGAAAACACACAACACATTTCCAGTCTGTCACAGAATGAAAACCTCAGTGAATCAGACTGACGAGTTTGGTGATTGATGAGTGTACAGCTCCAACTGTTACCGTTTTCCCTGCCCTTCACTGTATTTTTCAAGTAGTTGAAGAGGGGGTGCAGTAGAAGAGTGAATCAGATGGCACATGTTAAAAAACTCCATCCTCAAAATTATGATGTGGGATATTAGCATTAGTGGGCAATACGTGAGATACAGGAGGTCAATTGTCACCCGTGGAATTGTCAGTGGGCAGCACTCTCGCCTCTGAGTCAGAAGGTTGTGGGTAGAGTCCCACACCAGCGACATGAGTACAAAAATCTAGGCTGACACTCCAGTGCAGTGCTGAGGAAGTTGTCATTTTTTGGATGAGATGTTAAACCGAGGCCCCGTCTGCTCTCTCTGGTGGACGTAAAAGATCCCATGGTACTATTTCGAAGAAGAGCAGAGAAGTTATCCCTGGTATCCTGGGCAATATTTATCCCTCAACCAATTTCACTAAAAAAACACAGATTATCTGGTTATTATCACATAGCTGTTTGTGGGAGCTTGCTGTGTGCAAATTGGCTGTTGTGTTTCCTACATTGCAACAGTGACTACACTTCAAAAATACTTCATTGGCTGTAACGCGCTTTGGGATGTCCAGAGGTCATGAAAGGCACTATATAAATGCAAGTCTTTCTTTATGTACATTGTCAATCGTAACTCTTCTGTCCCAACTTGATTTACTCACAAGGTAAGTGACGAAGTCTCAGAAAGACAGCAACCAATGTCTACTGGCTGTTTCTTGTTCTCAGCTGAACAGAAAGTTGGCTGCCGTGATCTAAATTTTCTGCCTTCAAGTTCATTCAGCCATGGTCTGTCTGGAACCTGGAGCCTCGGGAAAGCTAGCTGGAAATAAATCTCCCAACCTCAGTTACAGCGTAAATGAATTTATGTTAAATAGCATGTGTTTTACTTAATATTGACTTATATTCTCTTCTATCTACCAAACACTTCAAAGTTCATCTTGTACAAATTGTATTGTGATTAATATTATTAATATTTTCATGTTGCGCGTAGGTGGATTTTTACCGCACTTCAGTTTTGCATTTTTCTCGCTGCTGGAGAACTGCCTAAATAATTTAAACCACGTGGCGAGTTAGCACATTACAATACTGACGTCTCTCTTATCTATAGCCCTCTGCCGAATTGCCTCCTGTGCGGATCATAGAACTTGTTGACCTCACACTCCCAGCTGAGAACCTCACCCACGGGAAGCACAGATCAGTTTTGCAGAGGCACACCACATGATTTTCTGACCAAAATTGTCACAGCACACACCCAGTGCATACCTGAATCTCTTATATGCTCTCCTGGGGTATATGCGAAGTATGAAAATGAATCCCCCAAGGCTGCTGGAGCTCGAAGTGGGGCTGATGCGGCTGGCTTTAAATATACACTGTAGCTTGAGCTGAATTTATTCAAAGTTACTGAGCTCAGTTTCCATGGGGGTAGATTTTTGTCTTTACCACCTGAGTGTTAAGCATGGTCTCTGCAGAGCGCGGAGAGGAAAATCTGGTGAGGAGAATTGTGCGCCGGTAACAGGCCCCGGCTGATTTTTCTTCCATCTCAGGTGGAGGTAAAATATCCCAAGGTATGATTCAAAGAAGAGCAGGACCGTTTTGCACATGTCCTAGGCCAATATTTGTCTTTCATGCAACATCACATATTTAAAAAGGGAGGTAGACAAAAGGCTGGAAACTATAGACCAATTAGCCTAACATCTGTGGTTGGTAAAATGTTGGAGTCCATTATTAAGGAAGCAGTAACAGGACATTTGGATAAGCATAATTTAATCGGACAGAGTCAGCATGGTTTTATGAAGGGGAAATCATGCTTGACAAATTTGCTTGAATTCTTTGAGGACGTACAAACAGGGTGGATAAAGGGGAACCAGTGGATGTGGTGTATTTGGGCTTCCAAAAGGCATTTGACAAGGTGCCACACAAAAGATTACTGCACAAGATAAAAAATCACGGGATTGGGGGTAATATACAGGCATGGGTGGAAGATTGGCTATCTAACAGAAAACAGAGAGTTGGGATAAATGGTTCATTCTCGGGTTGGCAATCAGTAACTAGTAGTGTTCTGCAGGGGTCAGTGCTGGGACCTCAACTCTTTAAAATCTATATTAACGATTTGGAGGAGGGGACCAAGTGCAACGTATCCAAGTTTGCCGACGATTCAAAGATGGGAGGGAAAGCAGTGTGTGAGGAGGACATAAAAAAACTGCAAAAGGACATAGACAGGCTAAGTGAGTGGGCAGAAATTTGGCAGATGGAATATAATGTTGGAAAGTGTGAGGTTATGCACATTGGCAGAAAAAAATCAAAGAGCAAGTTATTATCTAAATGGAAAGAAACTGCAAAGTGCTACAGTACAAAGGGATCTGGGGGTCCTGGTGCATGAAACACAGAAGGTTAGTATGCAGGTACAGCAGGTGATCAGGAAGGCCAATGGAATCTTGGCTTTTATTGCAAGGGGGATGGAGTATAAAAGCAGGGAAGTCTTGCTTCAGTTATACAGGGTACTGGTGAGGCCACACCTGGAATACTGCGTACAGTTTTGGTTTCCATGTTTAAAAAAAGATATACTTGCTCTCGAGGCAGTTCAGAGAAGGTTCACTCGGTTGATTCCGGAGATGAGGGGGTTGACTTTTGAGGAAAGGTTGAGTAGGTTGGGCCTCTACTCATTGGAATTTAGAAGAATGAGAGGCGATCTTATCGAAACATATAAGATTGTGAGGGGGCTTGATCGGGTGGATGCGGGGAGGATGTTTCCACTGATGGGTGAGACTAGAACTAGGGGGCATAATCTTAGAATAAGGGGTTGCCGTTTCAAAACTGAGATGAGGAGAAACTTTCTTCACTCAGAGGGTAGTAAATCTATGGAATTTGCTACCTCAGAGAGCTGTGGAAGCTGCGACATTAAATAAATTTAAAACGGAGATAGACAGTTTCCTAGCTGATAAGGGAATTAAGGGTTATGGGGAGCAGGCAGGGAAGTGGACGTGAGTCTAGGTTCGGATCAGCCATGATCCTATTGAATGGCGGAGCAGGCCCGAGGGGCTGTATGGCCTACTCCTGCTTCTTATGTTCTTGTGTTCTTATCACTACGACAGATTATCTGGTCATTAACAAATTGCTGTTTATGGGACCTTGCTGTGCGCAAATTGACTGCCACATTTCCCACATCACAACAGTGACAACAATTTAAAAAAAAGTACTTTGTTGATCATAAAGTGCTTTGGGGCTTCTGGAGGTTGTGAAAGGTGCTATATAAATGCAAGTCTTCCTTTCTTTTTAAAAAAATAAAGGAATGAAGATCAGGCAGGCTGTGTAAGGGGCATGCAATCCTCCTCACAAGATTTTCCTCTCTGTATTCAAGCCCAGGCAATGGTTAATCCCCATGCTGTAAAGACAACATCCATCCCCATTACTGGGGAAGCACTCCTGAATCGGTACAAAGCTTATTGCCCGATTAATGATGCTGCACTTTGTGACAAACACTCAGATTTCTGTCTTCCAATCCCTGCCCATTTTCATAATCTGTTGCACACCATCTGAGTCCAGGGAATAACAGATATTAAATTGGCCCCAGAATAAGTATTCAGGACTTAAAAGAGCATGGAGGCAAAGCCAGAAAGAAAAGATTGTCAACGGAGTTTGGCTGAAACCTGCTCAGGCAAGTTGCCTCAGAAGAAGACTGCTGAACCTTCAGAGTAATGCGTTAATGTGGGGAACTGTGTCCATACTCTCAGTGTACTACACGTGTGGACAATGCGTCCAGGGTGTTCAATCCTATCCACACAAACTGACAAGGTGCATTATTTTTAATGCATTTGTTTTGGGACGATAAGGTTTGTCTGTTTTACTCGAATGTTTAGGCAAACTCTAAATGTACCATCCTGTACATTCTTCCGATGCACCACGTTCTCACTGAGTTGAACTAAAGAGTCATGATGGCTCTATATCCAACCTTAACTTAATCCTTCACCAGGAGCTCAAAGCTGTGGCGTTCCTTACTTCTGTCTGATTGACAGAACTCAAGCCTGGTGTGCTGTAACCTCTAATTATCTCACCACCTCGACTATTCTTTTCAACGTCCTTGGTGATATTCTAGATATGGTCTTTGGCTTTACGTCTAGGTTTGCGAATTTAAGAAATAAACCAAAAAATGCCACCATTAAATACATGACATCATCATCATCTGTAAAGTGAAAAATTGTTTCATCTCTACTTTCCTTTCAAGCATCAATCTCTATTATGAGGTAACTTTTCAAGATAAGAGAGGCCTGGTCCACTCCATTGTGAAGATCAAAGTTAGTTTTATTATAAAAAACACTGGTCATCAGATTAACATTGAAGTCCTTACCTGAGGAAATCTAGTGGGGAAAATAACGAAAGCAATAACTGTGGCTGTCACACGGTGCCCACAGACTGACAGAGAGGGAATAGAAATGTACCTTATTTAATAAAAAGTTAACCCATTAAACCATTGTTTTGAGAAGGGGAAGAGAATGTCAGTAAGGAGTAAAATAGAAAAATGAATGGCCCATCAGAATGTAAACATTTATGTGAAATGGAGGCAATAGGGAACGAAAGAAAGAAAGAACGAAATACTTACATTTATATATTGCCTTTCACTACCTCATCACGTTCCAAGCACTTTACAACCAATGAAGCACTTTTGAAATGTTGTAGTCACTGTTGTAATGTAGGGATATTGCTTCATCCCTACTTTGTCTTGTTTGAATGAAAATCAAGGTTAGGGTTTGATTACAGGATGTTACTGCCCAGAAATTCATCTTGGGCGATGGCGCAAAATGGATGGAATCAGATCAGCTGCCTATTATATGCAACATCTGATGTTCAGTTCCATTGCAGTCAATGGTACTGTCCCCCTTTCCTTCAAATCCGCCGTCATCACCCCTCTCCTCAAAAAACAACCCTTGACCCCGCCGTCCTTGCAAACTACTGCCCCCATCTCCAACCTCACTTTCCTCTCCAAAGCCCTTGAACGTGTTGTTGCCACCCAAATCTGTGCCCATCTTTCCCACAACCCCATGTTTGAATCCCTCCAATCCGGTTTCCACCCTTGCCACAGTACCAAAACAACTCTCATCAAAGTCAAAAATGACATCCTTTGTGACTGTGACAAAGGCAAACTATCCCTCCTCGTCCTTCTTGACTTGTCTGCAGCCTTTAACACGGTTGACCACTCCATCCTTCTCCAACGCCTCTCCACTGTCGTCCAGCTGGGTGGGACTGCACTCGCCTGGTTCCATTCTTATCTATCTAATCGTAGCCAGAGAATCACCTGTAACGGCTTCTCTTCCCGCTCCCAAATCATTATCTCTGGTGTCCCCCAAGGATCTATCCTTGGCCCCCTCCTATTTCTCATCTACATGCTGTCCCTACATGTTACACGTAAGAGTTTTAAAAAACAGAAGAATAACATTTTATCAATAATTTATACATTTAAAAACAAGTTTATTTTTAGCTCCTATAAAACATGTAAATTTATTTTTCAAAAGATTTATGTTTGTTTTAATTAATTTTAAATATGTCATTTTTTAAAATTTATTTGATGTCTAGGTGTATTTTGGGGGATATTCTCATTCATACTTATGGGGCTTCCGTACATACAGAATTCCCATAAGCATGAATGGGGATTCCCTTCTTTCATTGGTTGGGCCAGCCCACGTGATCCCAGGGGCGCTTGTGAACCGCCTGTGCCCCCGGGATACGTGGGCCTCTTCCTGCAGGTGCCCGGATCACAAGTCTCCATAACTTCCGGACCACCAGGTATGAGGGCATTTTATTTGAGGATTGGAGGAATTTCCCTGCGGGAAGCCTCCGACCGCATATTCAGGCCCAATGTGTAGCTCATGCAGAACAATTCCATTCAGACGAGTGATAAATTAGAGGTGCAAGTCAAGATATGTGAAGAGAAAAAGATTGGTGAAGTCAAGCGTAGGTCCCTTGCAGTCAGAATCAGGGGAATTTATAATGGGGAACAAAGAAATGGCAGACCAATTAAATACATATTTTGGTTCTGTCTTCAAAGAGGAGGACACAAATAGCCTCCCAGAGATGTCGGGGAACATAGGGTCTGATGAAAGGGAGGAACTGAAAGAAATCAGTATTTGTAGGGAAATGGTGTTAGGGAAATTGATGGGATTGAAGGCCGATAAATCCCCAGGGCCTGATAATTTACATCCTAGGGTACTTAAGGAAGTGGCCCTAGAAATAGTAGATGCATTGCTGATCATCTTCCAACATTCGATGGAATCTGGAACAGTACCCATGGATTGGAGGGTAGCTAATGTTACCCCGCTATTCAAAAAAGGTGGTAGAGAGAAAATGGGGAATTACAGACCGGTAAGCCTGACATCGGTAGTGGGGAAAATGCTAGAGTCCATTATAAAAGATGTAATAGCAGAGCACTTGGAAAACAGTGACAGGATCGGACAAAGTTAACATGGATTTACAAAAGGTAAATCGTGCTTGACTAATCTACTGGAATTTTTTGAGGATGTAACTGGTAAAATAGATAAGGGAGAACCAGTGGATGTGGTGTATTTAGACTTTCAGAAGGCTTTCGATAAGGTCCCGCATAAGAGATTAGCGTGTAAAGTTAAGGCACATGGGATTGGGGGCAAGGTATTGACTTGGATAGAGAACTGGTTGGCAGACAGAAAGCAAAGAGTTGGAATAAACGGGTCTTTTTCCGAGTGGCAGGCAGTGACTAGTGGGGTACCGCAGGGATCGGTCCTTGGACCCCCAGCTATTCACAATATATATTAATGATCTAGACAAGGGAACTAGATGTAATATCTCCACGTTTGCAGACAACACAAAGCTGCGTGAGCTTGTGTGCTGTGAGGAGGATGCCGAGAAACTCCAGGATGATTTGGACAGGTTGGGTGATTGGGCAGAAGCATGGCACATGCAATATAACGTGGATAAATGTGAGGTTATCCACTTTGGTGTCAAAAACAGGAAGGCAGATTATTATCTGAATGGCAATAGATTGGGAGAAGGGAAAGTGCAACGAGACCTGGGTGTCCTTGTGCACCAGTCGCTGAAGGTAAGCATGCAGGTGCAGCCGACGTTAAGAAGGCAAATGGTATGTTGGCCTTCGTAGTGAGAGGGTTTGAGTACAGGAACAAGGATGTCTTGCTGCAATTGTACAGGGCCTTGGTGAGACCACATCTTGAGTATTGTGTGCAGTTTTGGTCGCCTTATCTGAGGAAGGATGTTCTTGCCATGGAAGGAGTTCAGCGAAGATTCACCAGGCTGATACCTGGGATGGCAGGAATGACGCATGAGGAGAGATTGGGTCGATTGTGCTTATACTCGCTAGAGTTTAGACGAATGAGAGGGGATCTCATTGAAACTTATAAAATTCTGACAGGACTGGACAGACTAGATGCAGGAAGGATGTTCCCGATGGTCAGGGAGTCCAGGACCAGAGGTCACAATCTAAGGATAAGGGGTAAGCCATTTAGGACAGAAATGAGGAGGAATTTCTTCACCCAGAGAGTGGTGAACCTATGGAATTCTCTGCCACAGAAGGCAGTTGAGGCCAATTCATTAAATATATTCAAGAAGGAGTTGGATATATTTCTTAAGGCTAAAGGGATCAAAGGGTATGGGGAGAAAGCAGGGACAGGGTACAGAATTTGGATGATCAGCCATGATCTCATTGAATGGCGGAGCAGGCTCGAGGGGCCAAATGTCCTACTCCTGCTCCTATCTTCTATGTTTCTATGTTTCTAAGCATGACTTACTGCCGCAAAGAAATAAAAAATCTAACGTAGATTTCCTGAATTATTTGCAATATTCCAATTGAAGTAGCTTCTTGAGACACTAGATTCAAGACTCTAATCGGTAATTCTATTGAATGTGTCTTTGACTGACATTAATACATGAGCGTGTTTGAGTTTTTGAATATTTATTCTTCTTGTCACAAAAAGAACAACTGAATTCTGACAACATTATAGCTATTTATTGTGCCCCTTTAGTGACGTTTCTCTCCAGGGCAAAGTAAATGCTTTGGCAACTACTGCAGCCCACTAAAGACATGTTTATTCAGTACTAAGCAGCCAGGATAAAGGGAGTGGGCCTTTGGTGTAGCGGTAGCATCCCCACCGCTGGGTCAGAAGGTGTAGGGTTTCAAACCCCGCTCCAGACAGTTCTGGCAAATGGAGTCGGAGCCCCAGCTCTAAATTCTGGGTTGACATCCAGCGGGATACTTGCGTCCGTGGGTGTGGGTGTGGGTAGCCCCCCCCCCTCATATGGGTTGTGGGAGCCCATAAAACCCTCCCGCCATAGGACTAACCACCCTGATGGCTGGTACAAAGATGGTTGCGGTCACAGAAGGAGCATTAATCGCGGCCAGAAATCCTTCCACCACTTCATACAGTTCCCCAAAGGGAACAGTTTGAAGACACGTACAACAACGACCCAGGATAAAATAAATTGCCCAATCCTGTTCGATTTCAAACTATATTGTTGATGTTATGAATTTTTCATATTTAAATTATTTGATTTGAAACTCCGTATGCTGGTCCCATTTCATACTTTTATTTCAAAGGAAGAAAGAACATGCACTTACCTAGCGTTCTTCAAACACTTGAGAGATCACAAAGTAAAATCAATGAATTACTTTGACACTAAGCTTTCAGCCGCACTCAGTTGGTAGCACTCTCACCTCTGAGTCTAGAAGGTTGTGGGTTCAAGTCCCACCCAAGAGATTCAATCAGAAAATCTAGGCTGACGCTCCAGTGAAGTACTGAAATAATGCTGCATTGTTGGAGGTGCCAACTTTCGGATGAAATGTTTAACCAAGACCCGTCTGCCCTCTCAGGTGGAGAGATCCCATAAAACTATTTCGAAGAAGAGCAGGGGAGTTATCCCCGGTGTCCTGGCCAATACCTATCCCTCAACCAACATCACTAAAACAGATTGGCCCAGAAATTCGGGTCCCACGGGTGAGTACGCACGGGGTACTCACCCATAAGCCCAATGGAAGTGCTGGTTTCCTGCATGCACTGTGCATGCACGGGAAACCAGCACTTCTGTTCCCCTGAAAGAAGGGGTTCAGAGTTCGAACGCGTGCATGGGAGAGGCAGCGCGTGCGCATCGAACTCAGGTTTTTTGTGCAGGTTTTCCCGGGAGGGTAAGTCTGCAGAATTTACACATTTAAAAAGCAGTCGTAAGGCCTGCTTTTTACAAGGTAAATGGTGAATTAATTAAAATTAAAACATTTTTTCCACAGGTTTATTATTTTTAAATACTTTAAAGAAAGGTAAGTTTATTTTTCGCCCCATTAGAAAATAAAATTATTTCTTTCAAAAATTTAAATTATTTAAAATAGTTATTTCATGTAATTTATAGTTTATTTTAAAAATGTGATGTTTTTAAAAAATTTATTTGAAGATTTAGTGATGTTTTGGGGCTGTAGTATTTATAAGTTTTGACAGCTCTTCCTGTCAAACTTATGAATGAAGCATTCCCTGGGGACGCATCGAACTAACTGCGCCCCTGGGATATGCAAGCACTGCGCGCCGGCAGTTGGAGCAGGCCCAGGATCGCAATTCCATGGGGGCCCACAGCACAACGGCCGGCGCGCAAGGTAAGTGCAGTTCGGAGGCTTACACCCGCGGGAAGCCCCCGACCCGAATTTCTGGGTCATTATCTGGTCACTATCACAATGCTGTTGTGGGATCTTGCTGTGTGCAAATTGGTTGCCGAGTTTCCTACGTTACAATAGTGACTACACTTCAAAAGTACTTCACTGACTATAAAGCGCTTTGGGACATCCTGGGGTCATGAAAGGTGCTATATAAATGCAAGTCTTTCTTTTTATTTTGCATGCGGTCACTGTTATTTTATAGACAAGCACAGCAGCCAATAGTTAAAGTCCCACAAACAGCAGATGATTAAATGACCGATTAATCTGCTTTTGTTGGTGTTGCTTGAGAAAGGAATGTTGGCCGGGGCACCAGGAGAACTCGCTGCTTCTCTGCAAATAGTGCCAATGGGATCTCTTATATCCACTGAAAGGGGCATGAAGGGCGTTGGTTCAGCATCTTATCTGAAAGAGAGCACCTCCAACAGTGTGGCACTCCCTCAGCGCTGCAGTGAAATGTCAGCCTAGATTAGGTGTTTAAATCAGCAATGGAGCTTGAACTCACAACTTTCTGACTCAGAGGCAAGAGTGCTACCAACTGAGCCAAGCTAACACTGGCAGTAACAGCAGGAAACTGCAATAGCAGATGAGATTGCAAATAAGATAAAGGAAGCCATACGTGACTCTTAACAAGTTATCGTTTGATGAAACATTTGGCCTAATGACTGGACAGATTCAAAAACAGCAAATGCACGATGGCACAAAAAAGTTGTGAAAATAAAAATATGAACCATAATGACACAATAAGTGGCCAAAACTAGGAAAAAGTCGTACAGGAAAGAGTTTTCAGAGTGATTAGATATCAGATGCCGAGTAATGAGAATATCCCCAGCCCTGAGCTTGAGCACATAATCTGAGCTTCAGTGCAGTACTGAGGGAGTGTGGTGTTGTCAGAGGTGCTGTCTTTCAGGTGAGATGTTAAACTGAGGCCCAATCTGTCGTCTCAGGCGGGGATAATAGATTCCACAGCACTACTTGAAGGGTTGTGGAGTTTTCCCAATGGCCTGGTCAATATTTATACCTCAACCAACATCACAAAATACAGATTAACTAGTCATTTATCTCTTTACTATTTGTGGGATCTTGCTGTGCATAAATTGATTACCATATTTGTCTACAAAGCAACAGTGACTACTTCATAAGCCAAGATCTAACTGAATGGCGGAACAGGCTCAAGCAGCCAAATGGCCTTTACCTGCTCCTATTTTTGTGCTCAACAAGTTGAGGGCTGTTACCATAGGGAAAGAGAGCTTGGGGGTCATTTCCCATGCTCACACTGGCAGTGATGAGCTCACCTGCCAGATGCACATGTTGGGAATCGTGGGCACCGTGCCGGAGACTTTTTCACCCGTTAAGCACTGGCCTGAAAAATTGCAGGCAGTCAACCCAGAATTTCCTGATGTGCATGGGTAGCGAGTGAAGCTTCGGACCAACAGTGCAAGTTGAAGACAATTGGCGCTCACATTTCCACTAAGGTCACCCAGTGTCAACAGTGCAAACTCCCAGTCAAATACAGTGCAGAGGGACACGTTCCTTCTCCATTGCCTCAACCATGTGTCCTAAAGTCAACTGAACAACAGCAATCCCTACTACACAAACCTATCCTTATTTCTTTTATTTCTTTCCTCATTTTAGTTTGTATTGCTGGGCTGTGCAGGTTTGTGCCTTTGCAGAAAGTATAAGATTGGCCCAATAGATCAACGACGTAGTTTGAAATAAAATCAAAGAGATTTTTTTATTGCGGATACTGAAAACACACCAGCCACCCTTGTGGCCTTCTCTCATGAGGCTGCCAATGTCAATGGTAGTTTCTGCCAAACTGTAGGCTCATGCCCATGTGAAACTGGGTCAAGATTGGCCAGATGCATTTCACAAAGACCCCTACAGGCAGAAAAGAAATGAAATATTTACCCGATCATTCTGGGCTGGGTTTCAACCCAGGTCCTCAAGGTGAAAGAGCAATGTGCCATAATACTGCACAAACCAGTCCTCACTGAAAGATTTCCAGTAAGGCCGACACAGACTGTAAAAGTTCAAGTCCAGGTCCAAGTAATCTCCGTTGAGGCCAACTGGGAAAAGCACGAGGATGAAAGAAAAATAGCTTTGATTCCAGCAGCACAAATTTATCAGAAATATAAATTGGCCCAGAACTTGGTGTCGGGGGCTTGCCGCGTGTGCAAGCCCCCGATGTGCACTCACCCTGCGCGCCGACATCTGAAACCTGGCCCGCAGTAGATTTCCTTTCAGTGGCCAGGTTCTGATGTCAGCGCGCTGTGCTAACCTGACCCAGCGGCGTAGTTAGTGCGATGTGCCGGCTGGGATCAGGTGAGCACTGTTCAGCCAATCAGGGGAGGGGAAACTTCATTCATAAGTTTGAGAGTAAGAACTGTCAAACTCATGAGAAGTACTGCACCCCAAAACACTACTTAAACTTTAAATAAAATTTTAAAAATCATCCCAATCATTAAATTAAGTATAAATAAGTTTAAAAAAATAATTTAAACAATAACTTTTTTTTTTGAAAAAAATAAATTTTTAATAAAAAGGGTCTAAAACTAAACTTACCTTATTGTAGATTCTTTAAAATAATAAACCTGTGGAAAAAAAAATTCTAAATTGCACTAAAACACCACTTACTTGCAAAAATAAATACTTACGTGTGCTTTTTACAAGCGTAAAGACCGGAGGCCTTTACACATGCGCAAATCCCCCAAAACAGAAGAAATCCAAGACGCACGCGATGCCCCCTACAGCGCACGCGCTAGCCTCTTCACCTCTTAGGTTAGAGGAGAGGAAATGCCGGTTTTCAGCGCATGCGCTGTGCATGCTGAAAACCGGCATTTCCTCCGGCCAGACGCGTGAGTACCCCTTCCGTACTCACGCGTTTGGGGAGGAATTACTGCCCCATTAAGTTGATGGATCAAAATGCAGCCTCCCATTGCACAAATTATCTTCTTACAGACAACCGCAAGCCACATAAGCAAATATTAGGACAGGTGATCAAAAGCTTGGCCAAAGAGGTCGGTCTTAAGGAGCATCTTAAAGGAGGAGAGAGAGAGACAGAGAAGTTTAGGGAGGGAATTCCAGAACTTACGGCCCAGACGGCTGAAGGCGCGGCCGCCAATGGTAGAAAGAAGGAAATCGGGGATACACAAGAGGCCAGAATTGGAGGAACACAGAGTTCTCAGAGAGTTGTAGGGGCTGGAGGTTACCGAGATAGCAAAAATCAGATTTCAATATAGTTTCAGACCGGTTAGAGAGTAGAGCCAACTGTAAAATATTTACTTTAGGTGTCACCATCCAAACAGAATCCAGCATGCATGACATCTGCTTCCAGCCTGAGAAAGAAGCCAGAAGATAATGGAGCCAGCCCGTCAGCCCCCAAGGATCGATTGCAATGATACTGTTGAGAATAAACTGACGTAACAGCTGTGAATGTCAGAACAGCTTCGTGTAGCTTTGTGACGGTCACTGACATGAAGTAATGGCTTGTTTAGCCTGCAGTAACTGTTCTGAATTGTTACGACTAGTCCCACACTGCAAGGATGCAATATCATTTCCAAGACAGTTTTCAATCTGATAATAGGTAGGCCTTGAAAAGGATGATTAAAGTAGTCCTTTCAAAACCCACTGTTTCATTAATGATTTATTCAATTGTGGCTATTGATTTACGGGACAGCTCAGATTCTCACACTTCCTGTTTAAGCTTGTAAAATGCTCTCTGCAAACTAGTTTTACTGAAGGTCAACTGGAGCCAAAACTCACCAAAGTATATTACTGTCTTCATCTCTGTTTTGCCTTGGAGGCCAAATTGAAATAATTTAAAGGAGGGATATATATAGTCAGAGATGCTGCCCTTCGGATGAGACGTTAAACCGAGGATCCGTCTGCCCTCTCAGGTGGACCTAAAAAGATCCCGTGGCACTATTTCGAAGAAATGCTGGGGAGCTCGCCCTGGTGTCCTAGCGCCATTCACAAACTCAGGACGTCCCAAAGCACTTTAGAGCCAATGAAGTACTTATAAAGTGCAGTCACTGTGATAATGTAGGAAACGCAGCAGCCAATTAGCGCACAGCAAGATCCCACAAACAGCAATGAGATAATGACCAGGTCATTCGTTTTAGTTATGTTGATTGAGGGATAAATATTGGGCAGGACACCGTGGAGAACTCCCCTACGCTTCTTCTAAATAGTGCCATGGGATCTTTTACACTACCTGAGAGGGCAGACAGGGCCTCTGTTTGTTTCATCTGAAAGATGGCACCTCCAGCAGTGCAGCACTTCCTCAGTAGTGCAAAAATAAGTTTAAAGAAACAAAATCAGACAGTGACATTATATTAGTCTAGGCTCCCGCCATCTCCAATTATTCCCTGGTGTATTAAACCCCCATGTTAAATATACCTCCCCTCAATCATTGTTTCCTAATTTATTCATTATACGCAACAGCACTAATACCCTCTTGTTAATTAAATACAAAGTTTGCCAGCTCTGTTTGTAAGGCTATGTGTAAATCATTTATCTGCTCTCCCAAATGAAGGTGATAATATGAGAGTGAAGACCAAATGAACTTTAACTTCTTAATGCCTTGGGGTATCAGTGAATGCTCATGCTTGCTTTATAAATTCTGAGAAGTCCCAGGACAGCTTGAAATTTTAGAAAGCAAACGATATGGATCTCAAATTCTCAATCAAATTTCATGAATGCTAATTTAATGTTATATTGCAATTGCTCAAAATGATAAATGAGATCTATAAGAATTACATACTCTCTGCTACAGTAAGATTTACTGACATTTGTTACAAAGGCTGTGGGATTTTACTGAAAGGAAGTGGGGATGCTTGAGCGAACAAATTGAGATACAGCAATGTGCCAAGTTTCTAAGAAATTAATAAGTAAGTAAGCCATGGCACCACTGATGGGAAGATCATGACTGAAGGGCCAATTCTCCAGTCCTTTCTCAGTACTAATGAGACCAATTGCAGCATGTACGTTGCACACATTTTGCCAACAAAGATGACCTTGCATGATTTTGTGAGGTCAGTTCATAATAATAAAACATACATGCACCCTGTGTGCATTGGCTGAGGCGCAGGGAATGCACTGTATGGGTAGGGTGGGATGTCCCAGAAACCAGCAGCTCTTAAAGAGCCGCTGTTCACATTTAACAAGTATTCAAGAATAGCTCGCATTTTTAGAGGTGGGCACATTCAAGAACTGGAAGCAATTATTGGTCCTATGGCACAATTGAAGGACAAAAGGAAATGGAACAGGAGCAGGACTGCTCTTGTTGAGGATGCTGCCCTCAAGATGCTACTGTAGGAGGTCTAGCAAAGGCGGATTGTCTTTCTCCCAAATTAAAAAAAAAAAATTGGCTTATGGGATCTGGGCGTCGCTGGCAAGGCCAGCATTTATTATTGCCCATCCCTAGTTGCCCTTCTTCGATCGCTGCAGTCCATGTGGTGAAGGTACTCCCACAGTGCTGTTAGGTAGGGAGTTCCAGGAATTTGACCCAGGGACGATGAAGAATCGACAATATACTTCTAAATCAGGATGGTGTGTAACTTGGAGGGGAACTTGGAGGTGGTGGTGTTCCCATGCGCCTGCTGCCCTTGTCCTTCTAGGTGGAAGAGGTCGCGTGTTTGTGAGGTGCTGCCGAAGAAGCCTTGACGAGTTGCTGCAGTGCATCTTGTAGATGGTACACACTGCAGCCACGGTACGCTTGTGGTGGAGGGAGTGAATGTTTAAGGTGGTGGATGGGGTGTCAATCAAGCGGGCTGCTTTGTCCTGGATGGTGTTGAGCTTCTTAAGTGTTGTTGGAGCTGCACTCCTCCAGGCAAGTGGAGAGTATTCCATCACACACCTTACTTGTGCCTTGTAGATGATGGAAAGGCTTTGGGGAGTCAGGAGGATACCTAGCCTCTGACCTGCTCTTGTTGCCACAGTATTTATGTGGCTGGTCCAGTTAGGTTTCTTGTTAGATCCGTGTATTTTTGATGTAGTGTGTCCTTAAATAACTAGACACGAGACTGCAGGAACAATCAACAGGTATTTACTGGATGAGGGTTACTCTAAAAACTAATGTACAGATCCCTACTCAGGGTTTATATACAGGTGTGGTCACTGCCGGTACTACAGTATACAGGAGCTGTAAAAAGTAGTTCTCCCCTTAAAGGTACATACACTACAATTCCTCCCCTTTTGGATTGACAGTACCATAACATTCATTTAACAATTAACATTTTAACATGCACATTAACTGAAAATAGTCCATTTATAAATTCAGTCTTTGGGGTGGCTTCCTGATCCTTTCTGGATAGCACCTTTCCTGAATGTCTTGTTCTTGGTGCGGAGGCCCCCTGTCGTCAGTTGCTTCATCAGCTTCCGATGCTACTGTTTCTGGGGTAGATGCTACCTGTATGTCGGGTTCATCACCAGGTGCGCGAGCCATTGGGGTTGACTCGTTCCTGTGACTCTAGGATCTGGTCGACATGGTGTCTCACAATGTTCTCCCCAACATCCACTGTGTACATTAATGGCCCCTGCCGTGTGCATATCGTTCCTGGCTGCCATTTCTCTGTTCGGTAGTCGCGGGGCAAGACTGGTTGCCCTACATTGAAGCTCCTTGTCGGCTTCTCATTGATGTGCTGGAATTGCTTATTCTCAACATCTCTTCGTACATTTGGTCTGAGCAAATCCAGACGAGATCTCAACTATCGGTTAAAGAACATCATGGCCGGGGTCTGCTTGGTGACTGCATGTGTCGCATTTCTGTAGGCTAACAGGAAATTGTCCACCTTATGCTGCAGTGGAATGTCGTCATCGCACATGGCCCTTACTGCTTTCTTAAAGGTTTGTACGAACCTCTCAGGCAATCCATTTGTGGCTGGATGATACGGGGCGGATGTGTAATGCCTTACCCCATTCCTTTTCATGAATCTTCGAAACTCTTCGGACACAAACTGTGGTCCATTATCAGAGCAAATCTGCTCTGGCAAGCCATTCCTGGCAAATATGGTCCGTAGGACTGCAATAGTTTTCTCTGTGGTGGTGGACGACATTTTGATCACCTCAGGCCATTTCGAGTGCGCATCCACGGCTATTAGAAACATTGAGTCCATGAATGGACCAGCAAAATCAACATGCACCCATTGCCATGGAGATGAGGGCCACTCCCATGGGTGTAGAGGGGCATGTGGTGGTGCATTTTGCAACTTCTGGCATCCTGAGCAGCTCTTTGTCAGATCCTCGATTTGCTGATCGATCCCCGGCCACCACACATAAGCCCTAGCAAGGCTTTTCATTTTTACACCTCCCAGATGGCCTTCGTGAAGCTCATTGAGCACTCTCTCCCTTAACTTGGGTGGGATTACCACTCGGGTTCCACACATCAAGGTCCCCTGGCATACTGACAGCTGTTCTCTTCTGGATGAGAATGCTGGCAACAGTGAGTCGCCATGTGTTGGCCATCCCTTCACCGTCAAGTCATATACCTGAGACAGTGTCGGGTCATTTCGGGTCTCCTTCTCTATATCAGCGTTAGTTACTGGCAAGCGTTCAATTATAGTCGAACGAAATATTTCGACAGGGTCCACTGCTGGTGCTACCTCCGCAGCAGGCAGTGGCAGGCGTGATAGCCCATCAGCGTTTCCATGCTGTTTCGTGCCCTTATACTCGATTTCATATTGGTTCGCCCCTAGAAAAAGCGACCATCTTTGTAGCCGTTGTGCAGTCATCACCGGCACGCCCTTCTTTGGATTAAAGATGGAGACATGTGGTTGGTGGTCCGTCAGCAAGGTGAACTTCTGCCCGTGCAGATAGTGGTTGAACTTTTTCACTCCCCACACTAGGCTGAGGGCCTCCCTGTCAATCTGGGTGTAGTTACGCTCGGCTGAGGTTAGTGACCGAGACGCAAAGGCCACCGGCCTCTCCGAGCCATCCGGGAACTTGTGCGACAGCACCGCTCCAATGCCATAGGGTGATGCATCACACACCAACCGAATTGGCAGTGCTGGGTTGAAATGAGCCAACACCTCTTTTGATGTGATCAATTCTTTGCGCTTCTGGAAAGCTCATTTACATTCATCATTCCACTTCCATGGTGCCCCCGTTTGCAGTAGGGTGTTCAGTGGGTGTAGTACTGTAGACAAATTCGGCAAGAACTTATGGTAGTAGTTCACCAGCCCGAGGAATGACCTCAGTTGTGACACATTTTCCGGTGCTGGAGCCTTGACTACTGCCTCAATCTTTTCAGGGGACTTATGTAACCCCTCTTCATCAATAACGTGGCCACAATACGAGATCTGTTGCTGGAAAAACTCGCATTTGTGGCGATTTGCTCGGAGCCCATATTCCTTCAATCTAGTGAGCACCTGCTCCAGGTTGGCAAGGTGAGCACTGTCATTTTCGCCCGTGACCAGGATGTCGTCCAAATAACACTGGGTCCCTGGAATCCCTTGCAGGACTTGATCCATTGCCCTTTGCCAAATAGCCGGAGCTGATGCTACCTCGAACACCAGCCGGTTGTATTGGTAGAGACCTTTATGAGTGTTGATCGTGAGGTACTGTTTTGAGGCTGTTTCTACCTCCCTTTGCAGGTATGCCTAGGCCAAATCAATCTTAGTGAAGCGTTTCCCTCCAGATAGCGAGGCGAAAATATCTTCAATCCGCGGAAGCGGATATTGTACCGTGTGAAGAATTGGGTTCACTGTCACCTTAAAGTCCCCACAGATGCGGACCTTCTTTGGTTCCCCAGGCGTATTACTCAACGACCGCTTCATTACAGGAATGATGGGTGTGGCCCACTCGCTCCAGTCCACTTTGGACAGTACTCCTGAACGTTCCAAACCTTCCAGCTTTGCTTCGACGGCTGGGCGGATCGCATAAGGCACCGGTCTGGCCTTAAAAAACTTTGGGCTTGCATTTTCATCTATTTTGATCATCGCTGTTATGCCTTTTAGTGTTCCAAGTCCCTCCTGGAACACTTCTTGTGCATCAGTTGGCATTTTTGACAGTCGTCCAGGTGTGGCGTCGTCATCCTTTTTGGCATCTACAGTCAGTGCTTGTATGGAATGCCAATCTAGCTGTATCTTCCGGATCCATTCACGTCCTAGTAGTGGTGGTCCTCCATCTGGCAATACATATAGGTCCATTTTTGGTGTTTCCTTACCATTATATACAACGTTCACCCTTATTTTTCCTTTGGGGTAGACTTTTTGCCCCGTGTACGTCTTCAAGACAATCTCTGTATCTCTCAAGGGTATATGTGAGAATAGCCGCTTGTAGTCCCTTCGGTTTATGACTGTTAGGGCTGATCCTGTGTCCAATTCCATTTTCACTTGAACTCCAGCTATCTTGAGCGTGACCCAGATAGTTTGATGATCCTCCGTTTGGATCACCTTATGTAGTTTCAGACAACCCAGCTCCTTGCTTCCGGAGTCAGTATCACTTTTCTGTTCGTCTGAACTACTCTCCGTCACCTTATGTACCTTCTTGTACTTCTCCTGTGGAGATTTCTTGCTGCTGGTTTTCTTTCCCGACCTGCAGACTCTTGCTATGTGTCCTACTTTTCCACACTGTCTGCACACTTTATCCTTAAACCAGCAATCATTATGGGCGTGTGTTGTTCTGCCGCAGCGATAACACTTCACTGTTCCGTATGACATTTCATTTGTGCCATATTCTTGCGGTCTCCGTTGTATCTCTTCAGCGCCCCGTGCGGCTGCTTTGTGTGATACTGCCATGCTGAAAGCCTTTTCCAGCGTAAGGTCCTTTTCAGATAAAAGCCGTTTCTGGGTTCCTTCACTTTGAAGCCCACACACAAACTTGTCCCTTAAGGTATCTGCCAGTCCCGCTCCAAACTGGCAGTGTTTCGATAGCTTACGCAGTTCTGTTAAATACTCAGCATTACTTTCATCTTTATGCTGGTTCCTTTTCTAAAATTTAAATCTTTCTGTTATCAGCAGCGGTGTGGGGTTTAAGTGGTTCTGTAGGGTTGACACTATGTTTCCAAAACCCTTGTCCACTGGCTTCTCTGGGGTTACTAGGTTTCGCAGTAAGCCATACGTTTTTGCACCCATGGAATTCAACAATACCAGCGCTTTCCTCTCATCTGGCACTTCATTCGCCTTGCAGTACACTGCTATGCGTTCGACATATGTCGTCCAATCTTCGACTTCATTGTCAAACGCTGTGATACTGCCACTCTTCGGCATCCCTGGGTGTGGTTAGACTGGCTCAAAATGGCGTTTTCCCGCACTTCCCTTCTTCGCCGCTGCGGCTCAAAATGGCGTTTTCCCGCGCTCTCCCTTCTTCTCCGCTGCGGCTCAAAATGGCGTTTTCCCGCGCTCTCCCTTCTTCTCCGCTGTGCTCTGCGCGTTTTCTTTCACGCCTCTCTCTCTTCTCCCGTCGACACCGTTCGGTCCTGAACACTGGCTGCGCCCTGTGTGCGCTACCCTCTCTCTTCTCCCGTCGACGCCATTCGGTCCTGAACACCGGTTGCGCCCTGTGCGCCCTATCCTCTCTCTTCTCCCGTCGATGCTGCTCAGCCTTTTCTGTGCCATCGGTCGGCTCTAGCCGCCGCTGTCCGGGAAGGGTCTGCGCCATACCTGTTGCCAGCCCGTTTCGCTGGACCACCGTGACTGGAGAACCAAGCCCAGCTCTCAACAGCCTCCCCTGCGATGCTCAATCTCTGCTGGATGACTGGGCGGTTGCTCGTGGTCGACGCCCGTGCTTCTGGCCTCAACTTTCTTCCACTGTTCTCCAGGAGCGAATCCCTGGGAGGTAATGCAGAGTTGCAGGTAGGTTCGAATCTGCCTCGTCGCTACTGTTAGATCCGTGTATTTTTGAGGTAGTGTGTCCTTCAATAACTAGACACGAGACTGCAGGAACAATCAACAGGTATTTACTGGATGAGGGTTACTCTAAAAACTAACGTACAGATCCCTACTCAGGGTTTATATACCGGTGTGGTCACTGCCGGTACTACAGTATACAGGAGCTGTAAAAAGTAGTTCTCTCCTTAAAGGTACATACGCTACATTTCTGGTTAATGTTGACCCCCAGGATGTTGATAGTGGTGGATTCGGCGATGGTAATGCCATTGAATGTCAAGGGGGATGTCCTAATTGCATTGGTGGAGGCACTTGTGTAATGCAAAACAGTCTCCTATGTCTATAAGTTATGGAAGCAGATGAGAAAATAATTGTACAGCACAGGAAGGTTTCTACTGCAACAGTATTCCAATTTGCCCAAGTATTGTCCATAGGATGCATGGAACACAGAGTTTACAGTCAGTTTAGTGCAGAAACATTGCAGCTCTTCGACACGTTCATGTGGATGGCAATACTGCTCCCAGGATGTAAATATACTTCTAGGAACATAGGGACAGGAGTAGGCCTTTCAGCCCTTCGAGCCTGTTCCGACTTTCAATTAATTCATGGCTGATCTCTACCTCAGCTCCATTTACCTGCCTTCACTCCATATCCCTTGATATCCCTTCATATCTAATAAAAATCTCTCAGTCTTGAAAACTCTAACCGACCGAGCATCCACAGCCTGCTGGGAAAGTGTTGCAGACCTCTACCCTGTTTTGGGTGAAAAAGCACCTCCCGATTTCACTCTTAAATCGCCCAGCTCTAATTTTTAGATTACGTCCACACTTCAGCTGGCTAGTCTGTCTCTTCAGCGTTCAATTAACAAGCAGTCAATGGCACCACATTTTTGATGAAAAACCCAGAAAATCGTGCTCTCGGTTACTTTTCAACCATTCAGATATCTTTTGAGCACTTAATGAGATAGTCCTCTGCACACAAATCGCGGCATGGGCACAAAATACCATTTGCAATGAAGTGGGTGAGGAACAAGCCAAAGGCCTACCTGCCCAATACATGGAAGCCTGTGTGCCTGATCACCACTGGTGCTCCCAGTGCAGCATAGAATTGACTCTGGTGTTTAAACGTCACTAGGTAAAGGTAGGGGGAGATAGGCTACATTGCTTAAAAAAAGAAAGACTTGCCTTTATATAGTGTCCTTCACAACCTCAGGATGCCCCAAGCGCTTCACAACCAATGAAATACTTCTGAAGCGTAGTCACTATTGGAATGTAGGTAACACGGCAGCCATATTGCACACTGCAAGGTCCCACAAACAGCAGTTAGATAAATGACAAGATCATCTGCTTTAGATTGAGAGATAAATGTTGGCCAGGACACCAGGAGAATTCCTCTTCGAGCAGTGCCATAAGATCTTTTACACCCACCTGAGAGAGCAGACGGGGCCTCGGCTTAATGCCTCATCCGAAATATGGCACCTCCGACAGTGCAGCGCTCCCTCAGCACTGCACTGGGAGTGTCAGCCTAGATTATATGCTCAAGTTTCTGGGGGTGGAACCGAGAACCCACAACCTTCTGACTCAGAGGTGAAAGTGCTGCCAATTTAGCCTTGGGTGACACAAATTCAACAAACGTCCCTGTACTCCTGGAGCGACTCAGCTATGAGTCATGTGGTCTCTTTCATGCCAATAGCCGAACAGGTGACATTAGCCAAAAAAGAGGAGCATCTACCCATGTAATCCATCTCTGACTCCCATGAGAAGCATCATTATTCTTATTTCAAATCTGGAACTGCAAGAGTTATTGCGAGCAATTATACCAGCAGCTCGGGCAACTTACCTCTATGCAATTGCCTCTGTCTAACAAATTTCACAGCATCAATAAATCTGACAAGACAGTATATAAACCTAATTTAAATGCTTCAAGTGTGGCCAGAGTTTCCTTTTCATTAGTTTTTATTAACTTTGCGACTGCAACTGCAGCGGAACTGATCATGAGCCTAATAATCCTTAGACCACGTCATTGCTATGTTTCTTTAGCCATTTGTATTGATGCAGTGACTTAATTCTTTGACCTCCTTCCCTGGCCTCGCGCTGATTAATTCAGGCCTTGGCAAGGGTGCAGATGAGATCGACTGGGCTGCTGCCAGGGATGAGGGACTTCAGTTATGTGATAAGCTGGGGTTGTTCTCCTTCGGGCAAAGAGGTTAAGGGGGGATTTAATACAGGACATCAAAATTATGAGGGGTTAGATATGGAGAAATGTTTCCATTGGCAGGAGGGTCAGTAATTAAAGGACACAGATTTAAGGTAATTGGCAAAAGAGCAAAAGGGGAGATGAGGAGAATTTTTTTACACAGCGAGTTGTTATGATCCGGAATGCACTGCCTGAAAGGGTGGTGGAAGGAGGTGGATTAGTAAGTTTCGAAAGAGAATTGGATAAGTACTTGAAAAGGAAATATTTTCAGGGCTATGGGGAAAGAGCAGGGGAGTGGGACGAATTAGATCGCTCTTTCAAAGAGCCGGCATAGGCACGATGGTCCGAATAGCCTCCTTCTGTGCTGTACCATTTTATGCTTTCTATAATACTTCAGGCAAATGTTACCTGATAAAGTGTTAAGCAAGTATATGTAACTTGCTAGTGGGTCTCCCACAGTGTTGGTCCTGTCGGATTGGAGGTTAAGATGCAGCAAGAGGGGGTTGGGTATTGAGGGATGCAGGAATTGCACGTGACCACTGGAAGGTCTTGGGAAGAGGTTTGAGAGACATGGGCCCCAATATTTACTGAGGGCCGTGAAAGGAGTGGGGGGGGGTGGGGGGGTGCGGGGCGGTGGGTGGGTGTTGGGCATAGGTAAGATTTCCAGACAGGAAACCTGGAAATATGAAGAATTTATCTGCAGGACATCTTTTAAATTTTTTCAGCCTGTCGGGCGGGAAAGCAGCTGGGGAGTGGAAGCCAGGGAAGTAGGAGATCGCCGGGGAGGGGGAGGCGGCGGCGTGTGGGTGGGGAGTTGGAGATCACGGAGGGGTGGGGGGAGTCAGAGATCGTGGGGGGTGGAGGCGGCGGTGGGTGGGGAGTTGGAGATCACGGGGGGGTGGGGGGAGTCAGAGACCATGGGGGGGGGAGGTGGCGGCGGGTGGGTGGGGAGTTGGAGATCACGGGGGGGTGGGGGGAGTCAGAGATCGTGGGGGGGAGGTGGCGGCGGGTGGGTGGGGAGTTGGAGATTACGGAGGGGTGGGGGGAGTCAGAGATCGTGGGGGGTGGAGGCGGCGGTGGGTGGGGAGTTGGAGATCACGGGGGGGTGGGGGGAGTCAGAGATCACGGGGGGGGAGGTGGCGGCGGGTGGGTGGGGAGTTGGAGATCACGGGGGGGTGGGGGGAGTCAGAGATCGTGGGGGGGAGGTGGCGGCGGGTGGGTGGGGAGTTGGGGATCATGGGGGGGTGGGGGGAGTCAGAGATCGTGGGGGGGAGGAGGTGGCGGCGGGTGGGTGGGGAGTGGGAGTTCATGGAGGGGTGGGGGGAGTCAGAGATCGGGGGGGGAGGCGGCGGCGGGTGGGTGGGGAGTGGGAGTTCATGGAGGGGTGGGGGGAGTCAGAGATCGTGGGGGGGGAGGCGGCGGCGGGTGGGTGGGGAGTTGGAGATCACGGAGGGGTGGGGGGAGTCAGAGATCGTGGGGGGGGAGGCGGCGGCGGGTGGGTGGGGAGTTGGAGATCACGGGGGGGTGGGGGGAGTCAGAGATCGGTGGGGGGGGAGGCGGCGGCGGGTGGGTGGGGAGTGGGAGTTCATGGAGGGGTGGGGGGAGTCAGAGATCGTGGGGGGTGGAGGCGGCGGTGGGTGGGGAGTTGGAGATCACGGGGGGGTGGGGGGAGTCAGAGATCACGGGGGGGGAGGTGGCGGCGGGTGGGTGGGGAGTTGGAGATCACGGGGGGGTGGGGGGAGTCAGAGATCGTGGGGGGGAGGTGGCGGCGGGTGGGTGGGGAGTTGGGGATCATGGGGGGGTGGGGGGAGTCAGAGATCGTGGGGGGGAGGAGGTGGCGGCGGGTGGGTGGGGAGTGGGAGTTCATGGAGGGGTGGGGGGAGTCAGAGATCGGGGGGGGAGGCGGCGGCGGGTGGGTGGGGAGTGGGAGTTCATGGAGGGGTGGGGGGAGTCAGAGATCGTGGGGGGGGAGGCGGCGGCGGGTGGGTGGGGAGTTGGAGATCACGGAGGGGTGGGGGGAGTCAGAGATCGTGGGGGGGGAGGCGGCGGCGGGTGGGTGGGGAGTTGGAGATCACGGGGGGGTGGGGGGAGTCAGAGATCGGTGGGAGGGGGAGGCGGCGGCGGGTGGGTGGGGAGTGGGAGATCACGGAGGGGTGGGGGGAGTCAGAGGGGGGCGGTGTCTGGTGTGGGGAAGGGTCGGCCGATCACAGGGTGGGTGAAGAGGTAAGTTTGATGGGCCTGGAGGAAACGCTCCTGCTCCTCCTGGCCCACAAGCAGTGCTGTAGAGGCCCTTCCATCATGGTTCTGGCCCTTCTCGCCTGCTTTTACCTGCCGGGATTCCCCCGTCCCGGGAAACTCCATGGGTTAACGATAAAAATCCTTTTAAAATGAAGGCATGCAGTCTCCTTAAAAACTTTTACCATCTCCTGAGAGCGGATTGGTCGCCTGCCCTCGACCCGCCTCCATTAAAAAACTCAGAGTCAGGTTTGAGATTTTTTACATTTTTACCTCCCAGCCCCCCCAAACCCACTTGTTCTTGGGGGTTAAAATACCCTCAGAAGGAGTGAACTAAGTGCGTTTTGATTAATTACTGGGAATTAAATAGTTTTCCTTACCACTCATGTTAGATGCTTCACAGCTCAGAGGAACAGAAGGAAATATAGCATGCAAATCCCATGTCATAGATGCTTGAATAAACAATTCCTCGAAGATAATTAGTTACATTGGCGGAATTTTAACTGTGAGGAGCGCATGGGTTTGGGTGTGGGTGGGGGGTTAAAACTGGCAAAAAATTTCAGCGCGTCAGGAAGCTGGCTCCAACCCATCGACTTCCAGGTCTAACTCGAGCGTGTTCAGCTGCATGTGGGCAAACCCCACAGGAGAGGCGGGTTGCCTATTTACATGCGTTAATCGCCCAATTAGAGCGATATTTCAACTGAATTTCAAGTTTAACGGCGCATTCACGGGTTTCCTGGGCTTCCTGAAACTCGTCAGTGAAGGCGAGGTGTAAGCACAGCAGCAATTGATGGGGCTGAATCAACCTCATGGGAATACTGCAATAAATACTCAGTACTCACAGCTGCTTTCTTATCTGCTCAGGGAAAAGAGTTTGTTCACAGTACTTTAGCTGAGAGGTTACTTTCTACACTTTGGAGGATTTCTCAATCACATCAGGATGGGTGCCTTAGATTGGACCTCGGACGAGGACCAATGTGACCACCACCAGCACCAGCCTGCTGTTCAGTGACCGACAGCTGGGCAGCAGAGAGGGCAGCAGCAGAGAGGGGAGCAGCAGAGGGGTGCAGCTCGCAGGAGGCACTACCCGTGAAACAGGGTCTACAGGCAAAGTCTTGCCATGTCTGAACAGCAGTGCTTCCAGAGGCTCCGAACGTCATGTCAGGTGGTGGCAGACATCTGTAGCCTCCTAGAAGAAGCCCTGCTGCCTGCTGGGTTAGTGGACCTGCTTTACCAGTGGCTTTCAAAGTCACCACCGCCTACGGATCCTTCCAGGGTTCTGCCGGAGACATTTGCAAGATCCCCCAGTTGGCGCTCCACAAATACATCAGACAGGTGACTGATTACTTCTTTGCAGGGCTGGCAATTATGTCAACTTCACCAGTGACGATGCCAGTCAGATTAAGCGGGTGCATGGGTTTGCGACTCTGGCGGTGGGGACACCCCTTCTCACCCGTTGCCCACCCCACCCGCACCCACCCAGGCAGTCGCCCACATGCTAACCTCATCTCCCAATGGCCACATCTGCCCCTGCACAGGTGCAGGTGGAGTAGTGTTTGGCGGGGCCCTCACCGGCTCCAAAACCCAGAGGGTGTCAGCCAAGGGCATCTCAGCAGTCAGAGCAGGGATCTGGACAGCCTGCCTCTACCTCTGCTCAAGCCACAGGGACTGCATCACATAGGAGTAGTAGGATAAGGAAGAGTGTGGGTGTGAGGAGTGATGTGATGGAGTAGGCTTGAGAAGGCAGAATGAGGGGTTTGGGGTACTGCAGGGTGCAGGTGAATATGCAACTGTACTCACCTTTCATGACCTGCTTAGGTCATTAAACTGCTTCCTTCACTGCATCCAAGAGCGTGGCACTATGCTCCTGCTGCTCACCTCCTGGACAACCTCCAACCTCGCCTTCTTGGTTTCTGCCATAGATTTTCTCCTCCAATTTCTGGGGAACAGTATATTCCTCCGGTTGCTCCCAGCTCCCAGCAGCACATCAAGGGCAGCATCAGTGAACCAGGGCGCAGTCTTTGAATGTCTCGAATCCCTTGTTGAAGTTGCTCATCTCTTCTTCTCAACTCCATCGCCTCCAAATTACATCTTTGGATTGGCCCTTTAAATAGTAGAGTTGAGATTGAGTCCTGTGGGTCCCCATCACGGCAGCTACAGCGGATTGGACAGCAAACCCAGAAGTAAAATTATAATGAGGTGGCTGAGTTAAAATGCCACTGATAGATGTGCTGAACATACTTCCGGGTTTCCCACAGGATATCGAACCTGACCACCCCACTCCAGCCCGCTCCCAGCGCGTCTCCCAGTTAATATCTGGGCCATTGTCTTTCATATCAAAATTATCTCAGATAAAGTTCAAACTCTTTGTTATTTTGATGTTTTTATACAAAAAACAAACTCACAGTGATGGTCACAATTTTAATAACCACTTCCTGGCTTTCAGTCCCGATAGTCTTTTTCCATTGTTGGATAGGAGAGGGAGGGGGCAAGCACTCGCAAACAAAGTTATGTACTGGCACCCCCAGTTCTTTCTGCTCCTGCATTCTGTTAAGAGACTTGCTGTTTATGGTATCCTTCCTTTCACCGTTCTTTCTCTCATAATGTAATACTTCACAATTCTCAGCATTGAACTGCATCTGCCACCTATCTGCCCACTCGCAGACCCGTCTACATCTTTCTGCAGTCTCTTTCATTCCTCCTCATGGTGTGCAAATTTGGTATCAGCAGCCAACTTCAATATCATTCCTCTTGTGTTTAAGTCCAAATCATTTCCATAAATGGAAAACAAAAGCGGTCCAAGCACAGGAGACAGGAGTCCAAGGCCTCTTCAGCAGCAGTCTGTGCATTTATAAGAGATATTCCAACTGGGCTTTGGACCTCTGGTATTGGGGACTCTGTTACAGATGAAAAGGCAACCATGCATGACTGCACAGCCCTTGTAGGGTGATTGATTGATCCTTTAAAGATTACAGAAAACCATCCTTCCTAAATCCCTCTGCCTCTCCATTTATCTCACCTTCTTTAAAAGCCTTTCCCAAATCCCCTCTTTTTGACCAGGTTTCTGGCAACCTTGCAAACCTTTCTTTCCATGTCTCAGTGAAGGCTTCCCTCTTTATTTCCATATTTGAAGCTTCTTGGAACTTTTTTTTTTACTTGCTATATAAATGTTTGTTGCTGTCGTTGTTAATAATATTATTCATGCCAGAAGCATGTAAATAGGACTGACCCCAGCAGATTTGGTGAGGTCAGGTGTCCTCCATTCCAGCAGGCACAAAGCTTGCTTGCTTGGCTCAGTTTCCACATGAACAGGGCAGAGAATTCACCCTCACGTCTCTTCATAACGAGGTAACATTGCTCTTGGCTCAGAGCTGTGACAATTGCTGTGCACCGTGAGTATGTGTCCTAACTGAACGATCGATCACACTAAGCTACTTAGTTTCACTTCATCCGAGGCCGGATGAAAGATTCTGGGAATCATTTACGTTCAGCTCCCACCAGATCTTCAGCCCCTGGAGCCTTGTGGCTGCTGTTCTACAACAGCAACATCTGCACCAGGACCTGGTGACCAGGCTCGAAGCTGCAGGCCTCCCCTGTTTTTTTGGTGCAACACCTTTGCCAGGGTGACCTGCACTGGGTTACAACTGGACCATTTTAAGGTCCTTTATACACCAAATTGACCCATTGTTTCGTCTGGACAAGAGCTGTTTGATCTGCTGAGCCGCTCCTCCACTTCCGATACTCACTGCCACCCTGGTCATTCCCCCGGGATGGCCCCCAACTTAGCTCCGGTGCAGACTTCAGTGTAACTGCCGTACAACTGGTTTAGCCATTCATCGTCAGCTCTGGCTGGACCATAGCAAACAATATCAGGCCGTGCTTTCCCCTGCCACTATTCCAGGATCATTTTGGAGAGCAAAGAAAACTCCTGGCTTCTTTCCTCCACTACCAACCGTTTCCTTAAACCCCTGTCCCCCCTGCCACCTCCAGTAACAAGTGCAAGGAACTCATGGACTTCTTCCCCACTAAGATTGAGATCATCCGTTCAGCTGCTTCTTCCCCTGGCCCACCAAACCAAACCTAAAGGAACCCACCCAACTGGGCAAGTCATCAGCACTCAACTCCACCTTCACCACAACACAAGATTTACAGATCAAACCTGAACCTTACCTCATTGAGCAACATTCACAACCCCACACCACCACCTCCCCCCCACCACCCAACCTGAGCAAGTTTATGGACTCCTCTTCCACTGCTGTTTGTGGCCCTAAACCCACACCCAAACTCACGATTCAAGAGTAACCCCTCTGCCCCTCCACCGAGCAAGATTTGTACCCTCAACCACACTCCCCCAACTAAGAAAGGTTTAGGATTCTATCCTCCCACCCTAATTGTGCAATAATTCAGCCCAGAACCACCTCACCCCCCGCCACCCACTGAGCTAGATTTCAATTCCCAACTCCCCACCCAAACAAAATCTCAGCTCCACCTGTTCCCCCACCGCCCCGCCCCCACCCCCTCCGATGAACATGATTTAAACCCCCTCCCCCCACTTCAGCTGGCTGTAATTCCCAACTCCAACCCACCTGCCAGCTACCAACCCCTTCCCATCACTCCCCCAAACCTTCCACTGCTTCCAGCCCGCACAGGCTGCCCCTACCCAGCTCCATTCCCCCTTTCAATTTGCCAATCCACAGCAACGCCCTCCCAATTGGCTGCATTTCTCCTCTCTGAATGACTCTTCTGTGCCTCAGTCCCCTTACCTCCAGTTCCTCAACACTTCTTTTCTCTACCCCTCCCCTCTCCTTTCCTTCTCTGTTTCCTACCTCTCCCATTGTCTTCACCCTCCCGTCTCCCCCTCACCTCCTTTCCTTCCCACACTAGGGGAACGGTAGCATAGTGGTTGTGTTACTGGACTAGTAATCCAATAAGCCTGGGTTAATGATCTGTGAAACGTGAGTTCAAATCCCACCACGGCAGCTGGTGAATTTAAATTCAATTAAATAAATCTGGCATAAAAAAGCTAGTCTCAGTAATGATGAATATGAAACTATTGGATTGTTGTAAAAACCCATCTGTTTCACTAATGTCCTATAAAAGAAGGATTTCTGGCCTACATGTGACTCCAGACCCACAGCAATGTGGTTGACTCTTAACTGCCCTCTAAAATGCCCCAGCAAACCACTTATTCAAGAAGGCAGCCCACCACCACCTTCTTGAGGGCAATGAGAGATGGGCAATAAATGCTGGCCTTGCCAGCGACATCCACATCCCGTGAATGAATTTTTAAAAATTTCCTCTACCCTTATTTGCCTCTTCCTCCCACTAACCCCGCTCCCCCACAATGGTTCCATTATCTTCCACCCTCTAACCCTGCTTGATCTGAAAAATTCAAATTGGTTTTGACTATTCGAGTGCAGTGCCACAGAAGATCAACTAGTTGTCTGGTAAAATAAAGCTGCTGCCATGGATCATCCGTGTATTCAATCCTGAAAGTCTCATGCACCGTGCTTCAATACACTCAACCTACAAAGCGCCAAGCAAAATAATTCAAGCACACACCTCCTACAGGTTATTGATTTCTGTGCCAAACTGCAATTACAGTACATACAGCCAAAGTGCATTGTTTTTCCTCACCCCTCCAACATCAAAGCAAAGAAGTAATTGTAGTTCTATTTGGAGTAACCCGAGTTTGACATGGACGTAAGTGATGACTTCCATTCCTCCAGTGCGGATGAGACAATAAACAATAACTCGTATGTCTACAGCGCCTTTAACATAGCGGACAAAATCTGACGCCGAGCCACATAAGGAGATATTAGGACAAGTGACCAAAAACCTGGTCAAAGAAGTATGTTTTAAGGAGCATCTTAAAGGCGGAGAGAGAGGTAGAGAGGCGGAGAGGTTTAGGGAGGAAATTCCAGAGCTTACGGCCGAGACAGCTGAAGGCATGGCCGCCAACAGTGGGGCAACGGCAATAGAAACATAGAAACATAAAAGATAGGAGCAGGAGTAGGCCATTCGGCCCCTCGAGCCTGTTCCGCCATTTAATGAGATCCTGGCTGATCATCCAAATTCAGTACCCTGTCCCTGCTTTCTCCCCATATCCCTTGATCCCTTTAGCCTTAAGAAATATATCTAACTCCTTCTTGAATATATTTAATAAGTTGGCCTCAACTGCCTTCTGTGGTAGAGAATTCCACAGGTTCACCACTCTCTGGGTGAAGAAATTCCTCCTCATCTCTGTCCTAAATGGCTTACCCCTTATCCTTAGACTGTGACCCCTGGTTCTGGACTCCCCCAACATCGGGAACATCCTTCCTGCATCTAGTCTGCCTAGTCCTGTTAGAATTTTATAAATTTCAATGAGATCCCCTCTCATTCTTCTAAACTCCAGCGAATATAAGCCTAATCGACCCAATCTCTTTTCATACATCATTCCTGCCATCCCAGGTATCAGTCTGGTGAATCTTCGCTGCACTGCCTCCATGGCAAGAATATCCTTCCTCAGATAAGGCGACCAAAACTGCACACAATACTCAAGGTGTGGCCTCACCAAGGCCCTGTACAACTGCAGCAAGACATCCTTGCTCCTGTACTCGAACCGGGGATGAGCAAGTGGCCAGAATTGGAGGAACGCAGAATTCTCGGAAAGTTGTAGGGCTCCCACACTGATAATGTGCCAACGTCTGTGAGGAATTTGTTTATCTTGAAGCAAGTGCCATGAAAATAGAAAATAGAATTTTGCAAACTGAAACAAAGCACACTGGTTTGGCCACAAATAGGTATCAACTCAAACAATCAAATGCATGAAAGACAATAGTTGTTGTGTTGTAGGAATGGCAGCATTGAGGTTCAGGGGGGGGCGGGGTGAGTGGGGGAAGATTCTGTCTGTGCAGGCCAACACTTTATGGTGGGATGTTGAGGATGAATGACTATATGAGAGTTCTGCTCAATAACCTTTCATTCAAATGTTCCCTTGGATATCTGGGCAGAGTAGCATGCATGTGAATGTAGATTGAGCATGATCTGTGGAAGCATGGGCCTCCGCGAATAAACTTGGCCCTTCACTCCCTGGATCTCTCGAGCACAGCTGCACACCAACCACTGCATGCAGGAGGCAATCAGCACGTCAAGAGACGGAATTAAATTCAGGCTCCAACCATTAGACTGACTGCAAATAAAAATAAATCTACTTTCCGCCCCTGCAAGTCACCGTTTCTTGTGCTGATCTATCTATCAATGCTAGCATTTTCTCTTATCGCAGGAATGTAAAGGTCTACGATGGTTTGTATTATTTATAGCTGCAGGCTAGGTATTTGAAGCCTACTAGCAACTGACATTATTCAAAGCACAATCAGCAGCTTAATTGTTTTCCTGAAAATAACAGTACGGTGCTCAATTCATAAACCCCCGCAGGCACCAGAATGATGCTGACTGAACTGAATGATCGTTCCACCTTCTTCAATTAGAAGACTTTCTGACTGAGTGAACGTTAGATGTATTTGAAAACAGAACACAAACACACTCAGGTTATATTAAAGGGTACGTCTTTGGTAGCAGATACCAATTTATCAACAGGAGCATCTGGATTCATATTCTAATTACTGAAGATCATTTGGGTATATTGACGCATGAAGCTCTTGTACAACAAACAGAAAATCGGATCAAGAGATTGCTGCAGCCTCCTTCGATTTCAGGTTAATGATTGGTAGTAACGCTATTTACAGCAAGACTGGATATCTATGCGATGTATCTTATTTTAACTAATTCTATCAGTAATGCAGCCAGCAGATGCTGAGACGTTAATTTTGCTTTGCTGCTAATCTCATTTTATACAATTTTATCAACTCATATATAAAACTTGGTGATCCTGCTCTTACCTCCAGTTTCTTGGAACCTTTCTCACTCTCGCTTTTCCACGTTTCTTGTCTTTCTGAATTTTATAGAATCACACAGCGCAGAAGGAGACCATTTGGCCCATCGTGCCTGTGCCGGCTCTTTGAAAGAGTTAGCCAAATAGTCCCACTCCCCCGCTCTATACCTATAGCCTTAGAATCATAGAATCATAGAATGGTTGCAGCGCAGAAGGAGGCCACTCAGCCCATCGAGCCCGTGCTGGCTATCTGCAAGAGCAGTTCAGCTAGTCCCACCCCCCCCGCCCTTTCCCCGTAGCCCTGCAAATTTTTATTCCTTCAGGTACTTATCCAATTCCCTTTTGAAAGCCGCGATTGAGTCTGCCTCCACCACCCTTTCAGGCAGTGCATTCCAGATCCTAACCACCCGCTGCATAAAAAAGTTTTTCCTCATGTCGCCTTTGGTTCTTCTGCCAATCAGCTTAAATCCGTGTCCTCTGGTCCTCGACCCTTCCGCCAATGGGAACAGTTTCTCTCTATTTACTCCGTCTAGACCCCTCATGGTTTTGAACACCTCTATCAAATCACCTCTCAATCTTCTCTGCTCTAAGGAGAACAACCCGAGATTCTCCAGCCTATCCATGTAACTGAAGTCCCTCATCCCTTGAACCATTCTTGTAAATCTTTTCTGTACCCTCTCCAAGGCCTTCACATCCTTCCTAATGTGCGGTGCCCAGAACTGGACACAATACTCCAGTTGAGGCCGGACTAGTGTGTAATAAAGATTCATCATAACTTCCTTGCTTTTAAACTCTTAGGGGGTGAAATTGGGTGCCTTTGTACCTCCCGTTAGCGCCCTGGGTGGGGCGCTAATGGGGTGCAAATGGCTTTGCGACCGGGCACGGTGCTGACATATTTGGCGGGAGTTTTGCGGCGGCACTACGGCGTTGCGCCCCGATCTCCTTCACCCGGAGATCGTGACGTCATCGGCGTGCGCATCACCCCGGTAGTGCCCCGGGCCTGAAATTGACTTCTGCCCCCACACCAGCATCGGTCGAAAACACCGACAGCTGCAGGAGGTGTGCATCAGGCGGCCGGCCTATTCGTGGGCAATGATTAAAGGCGAGGTGGCTGAGGTAAGTAAAAAAAAACTTACCTTTCTTGTTCCTGTTGTTTTCGCTGGTCGCTGCCCGCGATCGGTCAGCCTGGCATGCTGCTCAAGTGCTGTGCTGATCGTGCGGGATCACGGCTGCCTTGGTGGTCCAGGGAGATATTATTTATATTGCGGATCCTGCAGAGATGGCCCTTCCCTTTAGGGGAGGGAAGGAGCCTTTGAACGAGGCAGAGCTGCACGGTCCAGTGTGCGACGCTGCTGAAGTCTCCGCCCAGCCTGCTGCCGATTGCGCTCCAAGAAGGAAGTGAAGCGTTTGATTTAATGCTCCACTTCCTTCTTGGAGCGCAAACGGTGAATTTCAAAATTTTGAAATCGTTAGCACCTGGCGCTAACTTTTCAAACTTTTAAAAATTAGCGCCCCAAACTGGGCAATAGTAAATTTCTCCCCCTATGCCTCTCTTTATGAAGCCCAGGATCCCGTATGCTTTTTTAACCACTTTCTCAACCTACCCTGCTAACTTCAACGATTTGTGCACATATACCCCCAGGTCTCTCTGTTCATGCACCCCGTTCTTCCGACCAAAATGTATCACTTCGCACTTTTCTGCATTAAACTTCATCTGCCGCGTGTCCGCCCAGTCCACCAGCCTGTCTATGTCCTCTTGAAGTCTATCACTATCCTCCTCACTGTTCACTATACTTCCAAGTTTTGTGTCATCTGCAAATTTTGAAATTGTGCCCTGTACACCAAAGTCCAAGTCATTAATATATATCAAGAAAAGCAGTGGTCCTAGAACTGACCCCTGGGTAACACCACTATATACCTTCCTCCAGTCTGAAAAACAACTGTTCACCACTACTCTCTGTTTCCTGTCACTTAGCCAATTTCATATCCATGCTGCCACAGTCCCTTTTATTCCATGGGCTTCAACTTTGCTGGCAAGTCTATTATGTGGCACTTTTATCAAACGCCTTTTGGAAGTCTATGTACACCACATCAAATGCATTGCCCTCATCAACCCTCTCTGTTACCTCATCAAAAAACCCGATAAGTTGGTTAAACATGATTTTCCTTTAACAAATCCGTGCTGGCTTTCTTTAATTAATCCATACTTGTCTCAGTGACTGTTAATTTTGTCCCTGATTATCGTTTCTAAAAGCTTCCCCACTACCGAGGTTAAACTGATTGGCCTGTAGTTGCTGGGTTTATCCTTACACCCTTTTTGAACAAGGGTGTAACATTTGCAATTCTCCAGTCCTCTGGCACCACTCCTTTATCTAAGAAGGATTGGAAGATTATGGCCAGTACCTCTGTGATTTCCACCTTAACTTCCCTCAGCATCCTAGGAGGCATCCCATCCAGTCCTGGTGACTTATCTACTTTAAGTACAGTCAGCCTTTCTAGTACCTCCTCTTTATCAATTTTTATCCCATCCAATAGTTTCACTGCCTCCTCTTTCACTATGACTTTGGCAGCATCTTCTTCCTTGGTAAAGACAGATGCAAAGTACTCATTTAATACCTCAGCCATGCCCTCTCCCTCCATGCATAGGTCTTCTTTTTGGTCCCTAATCGGCCCCACCTCTCCTCTTACTACCCATTTACTGTTTATATGCCTATAGAAGACTTTTGAATTCTCTTTCATGTTAACTGACAATCTATCCTCATACTCTTTCTTTGCCCCTTTTATTTTCTTTGTCACTTCCCCTCTGAACTTTTTATATTCAGTCTGATTTTCACTTGTATTCTCAACCTGTCATCTGTCATATGCACTCTTTTTCTGTTTCATCTTACTCTCTATCTCTCTCGTCATCCAGGGAGCTCTGACTTTGGTTGCCCTGCCTTTCCCCCGTGTGGGAATATACCTCAGTTGTACCCGAACCATCTCCGCTTTAACGGCAGCCCATTGCTCGATTACAATTTTGCCTGTCAATCTTTGATTCCAATTTACCCGGGCCAGTTCCGTTGTCAAGCCACTGAAATTGGCCTGCCTTCAATGAAGTATTATTACTCTAGATTACTGCCTCTCCTTTTCCATAGCTAGTCAAAACCTTATGATACCTTATGATTAGTCTTGAATTTTTTTCCTTTTCAAGTATATATCTAATATTCCCTTTTGAACGTTACTATTCAATCTGCTTCCACCATCCTTTCAGGCAGTGCATTCCAGATCATAACAGCTCCCTGTGTTAAAAAAGTTCTCCTTCTCTTTCCTCTGGTTCTTTTGCCAATTACCTTAAATCTGTGTCCTCTGGTTACTGAATCCCACCGCCCCCTGCCATTGGAAACAGGTTCTCCTTATTTACTCCATCAAAACCCTTCATAATTTATCTATTCCACTTTGGTTATTCTAGTTCTAATGTTCCTCTCTTGTTCCTTCTAACCATCCTGCACAATCACTCTTCCTCCACTTGACAACTTCACTGTGTTGAAATCAGGACTCATTACAGTGCTCTGCTCCAACTCATTCTTACCTCAAACTTCAGAACTGTGGAACTCCTTCCTTCTCTCCATATTCTCTCACTCCCCTAAAATATGAGTTTTTAAAACCCACGCCTAACTGTTCTTGAATTATCCTTCTTCTTTCCTACATTTTGCGCCACCAATTTTCAAACTAGGTGCCGTCCTGCACTAGATACCTTAGCCCTTCAGCTAGGTTACTAGACATAGAAAAGTTACTGCTTTTAGCTTCACACCTTGTGTTGGATTCAATTCCTGTATAATATATAGCAAATACATGGGTGTAACGAGGCCCAATTTCTTGGATCAAAGTCCTGCACCCCATGAACACTTGAAAAATGTCTGGATCAAAATTAGGTCGGACCATTGCCTGGCAACTGCCTAAGCTAGGCAGTAGGCCCCTTAGAAAAGTAAATGAGGGATCTGACATTTGCTTTGGGCCCCGTTGGTGAGATTCGTCAGTGCAGACTTGGGCCTACTCTGTTCAAGATTCTTCAGGGGCCACAAATTAAAATAAGTTTTTTCAATGCCAGTTTTTCACAAAAAACTTCCTGTGGAGCCAGGAGGAGCAGGAGTGCCCGCCCAATTCCATAGTCGTCGCGTTCCCCATGGGCCGGTCAGCTCCCCTCACGGGACGTACCATTCGCGAGCTGCCTGTGGAGGCATGCTAGGCACCGGCAGCTCATACATAAAATGTATTGAGGCCCATGGACCAATCTCAGGCCAGCGTCAGGCCTCTCAGTTGGGACATGCGCTTTCTGTGGGTGAGGTGTGTATGTGTGTGGGTGTGTGTGAGGGGCGTATGTGGGTGAGGTGTGTATGTGGGGGTGTATGTGTGTGGGTGTCTGTGTGCGAGGGTTGTGCGTATGTGGGTGTGGGGTGTATGTGCATGAGGTTGCATGTGTGGGTGTGTGTCAAGGGTGAATGTGTGTGTGAGTGTGACAGTTGTATGTGTGTGTGGGTGTGGGATTGCGTATGCGTGTGTGTGTGTGAGGGTGTGTTTGTGTGTGGATGTATGTGTTTGTGTGTGTGAGGGTGTATGTGGGTGTGTGTGTGTGTGAGGGTGTGTGTGAGGGTGCATGTGGGTGTGTGTGCGAGGGTGTGTATGTGAGGGTGTGTGTGTGTGTGTGAGGGTGTGTGTGTGAGGGTGTCTGTGAGGGTGTGTGTGAGGGTGTATGTGGGTGTGGGTGTGTGTGTGTGTGTGTGTGTGAGGGTGTGTGTGTGAGGGTGTGTGTGTGTGTGAGGGTGTGTGTGTGAGGGTGTGTGTGTGAGGGTGTGTGTGTGAGGGTGTGTGTGTGAGGGTGTGTGTGTGTGAGGGTGTGTGTGAGGGTGCATGTGGGTGTGTGTGCGAGGGTGTGTGTGTGAGGGTGTGTGTGTGAGGGTGTGTGTGTGTGAGGGTGCATGTGGGTGTGTGTGCGAGGGTGTGTGTGTGAGGGTGTGTGTGTGAGGGTGCGTGTGTGTGTGAGGGTGTGTGTGTGAGGGTGTGTGTGTGTGTGAGGGTGTGTGTGTGAGGGTGTGTGTGTGAGGGTGTGTGTGTGAGGGTGTGTGTGTGAGGGTGTGTGTGTGAGGGTGTGTGTGTGAGGGTGTGTATGTGTGTGTGAGGGTGTGTGTGTGAGGGTGTGTGTGTGAGGGTGTGTATGTGAGGGTGTGTGTGTGTGTGAGGGTGTGTGTGTGAGGGTGTGTGTGTGTGTGAGGGTGAGGACATAGGTAAAAAGAGGGATGAGGTCCTGCAGCAAGAATTTAGGGAGCTAGGGGCAAGATTAAGGAGCAGGACCTCGAAGGTTGTAATCTCTGGATTACTCCCGGTGCCACGTGCTAGTGAGTATAGGAATAGGAGGATAGAACAGATGAATGCGTGGCTAAAGGGATGGTGCAGGAGGGAGGGCTTTAGTTTCCTGGATCACTGGGTCTGCTTCTGGGACAGGTGGGACTTGTACAAGTCGGACGGTTTACACCTGAACCAGAGGGGAACCAATATCCTTGCGGGGAGGTTTGCTAGCACTGCTGGGGGGGGGTTTAAACTAATTCGGCAGGGGGATGGGATACAGAGTGGAGCTATAGTAGGGGGTGATGTACAGCCAAATAAGGAGGAAAAAACAAGTCAGCAGGGAAGGCAGAGCAAAGATGTGAAGGCAAAAGGGAATATGGCAGGGCTGGAAGGCATTTATTTTAATGCAAGGAGTCTTGCAAATAAGGTGGATGAACTGAAGTTGTTGTTGAACACATGGGAGTACGATATTGTTGCTATCACGGAGACATGGTTGAGGGAGGGTCAGGACTGGCAGCTAAATATTCCGGGGTATAGAATCTTCAGGCGAGACAGAGGGGGGTGTAAAAGGGGAGGGGGTGTTGCAATATTAATTAAGGAGTCTATTACTGCTGTAAGGAGGGATGATATATTAGCGGGTTCCTCTAATGAGGCCATATGGGTAGAACTTAAAAACAAAAAGGGGTCAAGCACCTTGCTGGGAGTGTACTATAGGCCCCCAAACAGTCAGGGGGAGATAGAGGAACAGATATGCAGGCAGATATCAGAAAAGTGTGAAAATAATAGGGTAGTAATAGTGGGGGATTTCAACTTCCCCAATATAAATTGGGATAGTCAGAGTGTGAAAGGCTTGGAGGGAGCAGAATTCTTAAAGTGCATCCAGGAAAGCTTTTTGAGCCAACATGTAGAAAGTCCTACAAGAGAGGGGGCGGTACTGGACCTAATTCTAGGGAATGTAGCCGGGCAGGTGGTGGAAGTGTCTGTAGGAGAGCATTTTGGCGATAGTGACCACAATTCGGTGAGATTTAAGGTGGTCATGGAAAAAGACAAAGACGGCCCGGAAATCAGGGTTCTAAATTGGGGGAAGGCCGATTTTAATAAGATAAGACAGGATCTGGCAAAAGTGGACTGGGAGCAGCTACTTATAGGAAAATCCACATCAAAACAGTGGGAGGCTTTCAGAAGGGAAATAGAGAGAGTACAACACCAACATGTTCCTGTAAAGGTCAAGGGTGGGACCAACAAGCAAAGGGAACCTTGGATGACAAGGGATATACAAAAATGCATTAGGAAAAAAAGGGGGGCTTTTGGCAGTTACAAAAGACAAAAGACGGTGGAAGCCCTAGAGGAGTATAAGAGGTGCAGGGGCATACTTAAAAAGGAAATTAGGAGGACGAGGAGGGGCCATGAAATAACACTGGCGAGCAAAATAAAGGAAAATCCTAAGATGTTTTACAAGTATATTAAGGGCAAGAGGATAACCAGGGAAAGGGTAGGGCCCATTAGGGACCAAAGTGGCAAGCTGTGTGTAGAGCCAGATGAAGTAGGTGGGGTTTTAAATGAATTTTTTGCCTCAGTGTTCACTATGGAGAAAGACGATGTAGACATAGAAGTCGGGCAAGGGGACTGTGACATACTTGAACATATTAGCATCGAGAGGGAGGAGGTACTAGCGGTTTTAGCAGGCCAAAAAGTGGATAAATCCCCAGGCCCGGACGAGATGTATCCCAGGCTGTTGTGTGAGGCAAAGGAGGAGATTGCAGGGGCTCTGACACAAATTTTCAGAACCTCTCTGGCCACAGGGGATGTACCAGAGGACTGGAGAACAGCTAACGTAGTACCATTATTCAAGAAGGGTAGCAGGGATAAACCAGGGAATTACAGGCCAGTGAGCCTAACATCTGTGGTAGGGAAATTATTGGAAAAAATTCTGAGGGACAAAATTAGTCTCCACTTGGAGAGGCAAGGATTAATCGGGGATAGTCAGCATGGCTTTGTCAAGGGTAAATCATGTCTGACCAATCTGATTGAATTTTTCGAGGGGGTGACTAGGTGTGTGGATGAGGGAAATGCTGTGGATGTGGTTTACATGGACTTCAGTAAAGCTTTTGACAAGGTCCCGCATAGGAGACTGGTCAAGAAGGTAAGAGCCCATGGGATCCAGGGGGCCTTGGTGCGTTGGATCCTAAACTGGCTGAGTGGCAGGAGGCAGAGGGTGATGGTCGAAGGTTGCTTTTGTGACTGGAAGCCTGTGTCCAGTGGGGTACCTCAGGGATCGGTGCTGGGTCCCTTGCTGTTTGTGATCTACATTAATGATTTGGATGAGAATGTAAAGGGTATGATCAGTAAGTTCGCGGATGACACGAAAATTGGTGGGGTGGTAAATTGCAAGGAGGAAAGCCTCAGGCTACAGGACGATATTAACGGGTTGGTCAGATGGGCGGAAAAGTGGCAAATGGAATTTAACCCGGAAAAGTGCGAGGTGATGCATTTTGGACGGACAAATAAGACAAGGGAATACACAATGAGTGGTAGGACCCTAGGAAGTACAGAGGGTCAGAGGGATCTTGGTGTACATGTACATAGATCCCTGAAGGCAGCGGAACAGGTAGATAAGGTGGTTAAAAAGGCTTATGGGATACTTGCCTTCATTAGCAGAGGCATAGAATATAAGAGCAGGGAGGTTATGATGGAGCTGTACAAAACGCTGGTGAGGCCACAGCTGGAGTACTGTGTGCAGTTCTGGTCGCCTCACTATAGGAAGGATGTGATTGCTTTGGAGAGGGTGCAGAGAAGATTCACCAGGATGTTACCTGGGATGGAGCGCCTCAGCTATGAAGAAAGACTAAACAGGCTGGGGTTGTTTTCCATGGAGCAAAGGAGGCTGAGGGGGGACCTGATTGAGGTCTACAAAATGATGAGGGGCATAGATAGGGTAGATAAAGAGGAACTTTTCCCCTTAGTAGGGGGGTCAATAACAAGGGGGCACAGATTCAGGGTAAGGGGCAGGAGATTTAGGGGGGATTTGAGGAGGAACTTTTTCACCCAGAGGGTGGTTGGAAGCTGGAACTCACTGCCTGAAAGGGTGGTAGAGGCAGGAACCCTCACAACATTCAAGAAGCATTTGGATGAGCACTTGAAATGCCATTGCATACAAGGCTATGGACCAAATGCTGGAAAATGGGATTAGACTGGACAGGGAGGGATGGGCGGCGCAGACACGATGGGCCGAAGGGCCTCTTTCTGTGCTGTAAAACTCTATGACTCTATGACTCTATGAGGGTGTGTGTGTGAGGGTGTGTGTGTGAGGGTGTGTGTGTGAGGGTGTGTGTGTGAGGGTGTGTGTGGGTGTGGGGGTGTGGGTGAGGGTGTTTGTGTAAGGGTGTGTGTGTGAGGGTGTGTGTGGGTGTGGGGGTGTGGGTGTGTGTGTGTGAGGGTGTGTGTGTGTGTTTATGTGAGGGTGTGTGGGTGTATGTGGGTGTTTGTGTGAGGGTGTGTGTGTGTGTGAGGGCGTATGTGTGTGTGAGGGTGTGTGTGTGAGGGTGTGTGTGTGAGGGTGTGTGTGGGTGAGGGTGTTTGTGTGAGAGTGTGGGTGAGAGTGTGTGTGAGAGTGTGTGTGTGTGTGTGTGAGGGTGTGTGTGTGTGTGTGAGTGGTGGATGTGGGTGTGGGTTGTAAGTGGGCGAGGTGTGTATGTGGGTGTGTATGTGTGTGTGTGTCTGTTTGTGAGGGTTGTGCATATGTGGGTGTGGGGTGTTTGTGCATGAGGTGGTATGTGTGGGTGTTTGTGTGAGAGGTGGATGTGTGTGAGGGTGTGTGTGGGTGTGTGTGAGAGGTTTATGTGTGTGTGGGTGTGGGATCGTGTATGTGTGTGTGAGGGTTTGTGTGAGGGTGTGTGTGTGAGGGTGTTTGTGAGGGTGTGTGAGGGTGTGGGTGTGGATGTGTCTGAGGGTGTGTGTGAGGGTGTGTGTGAGGTTGTGCTTGAGCGGAGGAGAATGGGAGGCAAAGCATCACAGTCATACCCAATGTTCCCTGTAATTTTTTGGTGGGTGTGCGGCCCCTTAAAGGGGCTGCGAGGCCCATTCACAGTTTCGCACATGCGCGAGCTTAACATTGCGAAAGCCGGTCCCGGGCTGCGCGGTCGTGCGTTGATCTTGTCTGAATCTATCCCCACTCAACAACCACATACATGCTCCTTCAGGCAGTAGTTGCTGGCTGGCGATCAGAAGGGAAAACCCTGACTGTTTTCTTCCCTGCCCCTCTCCTCACGCACATTCCCACATTTATCTTCTCTGCCGATAAATACTGTCTAGGAATAAAAACAGACAATGCTGGGAGATGCATCAATCAGTCAGGAGGACTTGTAACCTTGTTGGCTGAACCACTGAGCATTTCCAGGTCTTCCTGGTTAATGTTTTTTTTTCAGATTTCCAGGGCTCACACAGTTTTTTCTGATCAACTCTTATTTCATAGTCACACACGGACAATGACCCAGATATGAAAGGCCTTTTCGTACCTTTGGAACTACATCCCAGCACGAGTCATCTTCAAAAGAGGAAGGGGATAAATTCGGGAGGGAGGGGGTGTTGCTGAGTAACCCATCAGTGATACATATTATCATGCTAAATCATAACCCCTCATCTGAAGGGTGGTCCCTCTGATAATCCAGCGCTCCCTCGGTGCTGCAGTGAAGTGTCAGCTTAGAGTATGTGCTCAAGTCCCTGGAGTGGGACTTGAACCCATTGTTAGATCCGTGTATCTTAATGTTGTGTCCTTCAATAATCAGACAAAAGACTGCAGGGAACGATCAACAGGTGTTTACTGAATGAGGGTTCAAACTGCAACTGACTGTACAGATCACTACTCAGGGTTTATATACAGGTGTGGTCACTGCCAGTACTACAGTATACAGGAGCTGTAAAAAGTAGTTCTCCCCTTAAAGGTACATACATTACAATTCCTCCCCTTTTAGATTAACAGTACCATAACACTCATTTAACAATTAAATATCAACTAATTACAATTAACACTTTTAACATGCAACATTAGCTGAAAATAGTCTATTGAAAAATTCAGTCTTTGGGGAGGCTTCCTGATCCTTTCTGGATAGCGCCTTTCCCGAGTGTCTTGCTCTTGGTGCGGAGGCGATTCTGGCCCCCTGTCATCGGTTGGTTCATCAGCTTCCGATGCTACTTTTTCTGGGGTAGATGCTACCTGTACATCGGGTTCATCACCAGGTACGTATGGGCGAGGCATGGGGTTGACTTGTTCCTGTGACTCTAGGATCTGGTCAGCATGGCATCTCACGATGCTCTCCCCAACGTCCACTGTGTACATTAGTGGGCCCTGCCGTGTGCATATCGTTCCTGGCTGCCATTTTTCTGTTCGGTAGTCGCGGGCCAAGACTGGTTGCCCTACATTGAAGCTCCTTGTTGGCTTCTCATGGATGTGCTGGAATTGCTTACTCTCAACATCTCTTCGTACGTTTGGTCTGAGCAAATCCAGGCGAGATCTTAACCTTCGGTTAAAGAACATCATGGCTGGGGCCTGGTTGGTGACTGCATGTGTCGCATTCCGGTAGGCGAACAGGAAATTGTCCACCTTGTGCTGCAGCGGAATGTTGTCATTGTACATAGCCTTTATTGCCTTCTTAAAGGTTTGTACGAACCTCTCAGCCAATCCATCTGTGGCTGGATGATGCGGGGCGGATGTGTAATGCCTTACCCCATTCCTTTTCATAATTCTTCAAAACTCTTCGGACACAAACTGTGGTCCGTTATCAGAGCAAATCTGCTCTGGCAAGCCGTTCCTGGCAAAAATGGTCCGTAGGACTGCAATAGTTTTCTCTGTGGTGGTGGAGGACATTTTGATGACCTCAGGCCATTTCGAGTGCGCATCCATGGCTATTAAAAACATTGAGTCCATGAATGGACCAGCAAAATCAATACGCACCCGTTGCCATGGAGATGAGGGCCACTCCCATGGGTATAGAGGGGCATGTGGTGGTGCATTTTGGACCTTCTGGCATCCTGAGCAGCTCTTTGTCAGGTTCTCGATTTGCTGATCGATCCCCGGCCACCACACATAAGCCCTAGCAAGGCTTTTCATTTTCACCCCTCCCAGATGACCTTTGTGGAGCTCATTGAGCACTCTCTCCCTTAACTTGGGTGGAATTACCACTCGGGATCCACACATCAAGGTCCCCTGGCATACTGACAGCTGTTCTCTTCTGGATGAGAATGCTGGCAACAGTGAGTCGCCATGTGCTGACCATCCCTTCACCGTCAAATCATATACCTGAGACAGTGTCGGGTCATTTCGGGTCTCCTTCTCTATACCAGTGTTAGTTACTGGCAAGCATTCATTTATAGTCGAATGAAATATTTCGACAGGATCCACTGCTGGTGCTTCCTCCGCAGTAGGCAGTGGCAGGCGTGATAGCCCATCAGCGTTTCCATGCTGTTTCGTGCCCTTATACTCAATTTCATATTGGTGCGCCCCTAGAAAAAGGGACCAGCTTTGTAGCCGTTGCGCAGTCATGACCGGAACGCCCTTCTTTGGATTAAAGATGGAGAAAAGTGGTTGGTGGTCAGTCAGCAAGGTGAACTTCTGCCCGTGCAGATAGTGATTGAACTTTTTCACTCCCCACACTAGGCTGAGGGCCTCCCTGTCAATCTGGGCGTAGTTACGCTCGACTGAGGTTAGTGATCGTGACGCAAAGGCTATTGGCCTCTCTGAGCCGTCCGAGAATTTGTGCGACAGCACCGCTCCAATGCCGTAGGGTGACGCATCACATGCCAAACGAATTGGTAATGCTGGGTTGTAATGGGCCAATACCTCTTTCGATGTGATTAGTGTTTTGCTCTTCTGGAAAGCTCATCTACATTCGTCACTCCACTTCCATGGCACCCCAGTTTGCAGTAGGGTGATCAGTGGGTGTAGTATTGTAGACAAATTTGGCAAGAACTTATGGTAGTAGTTTACCAGCCCGAGGAACGACCTCAGTTGTGACACATTTTCCGGTGCTGGAGCCTTGACTACTGCCTCAATCTTCTCTGGGGACTTATGTAACCCCTCTTTATCGATAACGTGGCCACAATACGAGATCTGTTTTCTAAAAAACTCGCATTTGGGGTGGTTAGCTCGGAGCCCATATTCCTGCAATCTAGTGAGCACCTGCTCCAGGTTGGCAAGGTGATCACTGTCATTTTCGCCCGTGACCAGGATGTCGTCCAAATAACACTGGGTCCCTGTGATCCCTTGCAGGACTTGTTCCATTGCCCTCTGCCAAATGGCCGGAGCTGATGCTACCCCGAATACCAGCCAGTTGTATTGATAGAGACCTTTATGGGTGTTGATTGTGAGGTATTTTTTTGATGCTTCTTCTACCTCCATTTGCAGATACGCCTGGGCCAGATCAATCTTAGTGAAGCGTTTCCCTCCAGATAGCGAGGCGAAAATATCATCGATCCGCGGAAGTGGATATTGTACGGTGTGAAGGACCGGGTTCACTGTTACCTTAAAGTCCCCACAGATGCGAACCTTCCTTGGTTCCCCAGGCGTGCTACTCAACGACTTTTTCATCACAGGGACGATGGGTGCAGCCCACTCGCTCCAGTCTACCTTGGACAGTACACCTGCAGCGGGTAGTCAAAACTGCCCAATGCATTACCGGCACCCGGTACCGACCATAGAGCACATATACCAGAAACGCTATTTACGGAGGTCACGGTCCATCATCAAAGACCCTACCCACCCCAGCCACAGTCTGTTCGCCCTCCTGCCATCTGGGGGACGCTACAGATGCATTCGCACCCGTACGACCAGATTTAGGAACAGCTTCTTTCCCAGGGCTGTCATCCTACTGAACTCCACAAATAAACTCTAAAGCCTGCACATCTGCCAATGCACTTTATTATGGTTATGTTTATGTTAATGTATTACAAGCCAAATGAATGTTGAATGTTTAAATGTCTTAATCTAAATGTGCACTCTCGGGAGCCGCAAGCCTACATTTCGTTGTACTGCACTTGTGCACTAACAATGACAATAAAAGTTGATTTGATTTGATTGATTGATTTGACTCTCCAGCTCTGCTTCGACGGCTGGGCGGATCGCATAAGGTACCGGTCTGGCCTTAAAAAATTTTGGGCTTGCGTTTTCTTCAATTTTAATCATCGCTGTCATGCCTTTTAGTGTTCTGAGTCCTTGCTGGAACACTTCTTTCGTGTCAGTTAGGATCTTTGACAGTCGCCCAGGTGTGACGTCATCATCCTTTTTGTCAGCCACAGTCAGTGCCTGTATGGAATGCAAATCTAGCTGTATCTTCCAGATCCACTCACTTCCTAGTAGTGGTGGTCCTCCATCTGGCAATACATATAGGTCCATTTTTGGTGTTTCCTTGCCGTTATATATAACGTTCACCCTTATTTTTCCTTTGGGGTAGACTTTTTGCCCCGTGTACGTCTTCAAGACAATCTTTGTATCTCTCAAGGGTATATGTGAGAATAGCCGCTTGTAGTCCCTTCGGTTTATGACTGTTAGGGCTGATCCTGTGCCCAATTCCATTTTCACTTGGACTCCTGCTATCTTGAGCGTGACCCAGATAGTTTGGTGATCCTCCGTTTTGATCACATTATGTAGTTTCAGACAACCCAGCTCCTTGCTTCCGGAGTCTATATCACTCTTCTGTTCGTCTGAACTACTCTCCGTCACCTTATGTACCTTCCTGTACTTCTCCTGTGGAGATATCTTGCTGCTGGTTTTCTTGCCCGACCTGCAGACTCTTGCTGTGTGTCCTACTTTTCCACACTGTCTGCACACTTTGTCCTTGAACCAGCAATCATTATGGTCGTGTGTATTTCTGCCGCAGCGATAGCACTTCACTGTTCCGTATGACATTTCATTTGTGCCATATTCTTGCGGTCTCCGTTGTATCTCTGCAGCGCCCCGTGCTGCTGCTTTGTGTGATACTGCAATGCTGAAAGCCTTGTCCAGCGTAAGATCCTTTTCTGATGGAAGCCGTTTCTGGGTTCCTTCACTTTGAAGCCCACACACAAACTTGTCCCTTAAAGTATCTGCTAGTCCCGTTCCAAACTGGCAGTGTTTCGATAGCTTGCGCAGTTCCGTTTAATACTCAGCATTACTTTCATCTTTATGCTGGTTCCTTTTGTGAAATTTAAATCTTTCTGCTATCAGCAGCGGTGTGGGGTTTAAGTGGTCCTGTAGGATTGACACTATGTTTTCAAAATCATTTTCTACTGGCTTCTCTGGGGTTACTAGGTTTCGTAGTAAGCCATACGTTTTTGCACCCATTGAATTCAACAATACCAGCGCTTTCTTGTCATCTGGCACTTCATTCGCCTTGCAGTATACTTCTATGCTTTCGACATATGTCATCCAATCTTCGACTTCATTGTCGAACGCTGTGATACTGCCACTCTTCGGCATTTTTGGGTGTGGTTAGACTGGCTTAAAATGGCGTCTCCCGCGCTTTCCTTTCTTCCCCGCTGCGGCTTAAAGTGGCGTCTCCCGCGCTGCTGCCAACACCGCTCTCGGCGGTCCTCATGGCAAATGGCGACGCCCTGTGGGTTTCGTGCGCTGCTCCTGCGCTGCTGCCAACGCCACTCTCTGCGGTTCTCATGGCAATGGCAGCGCCTCGTGTTTTCCTGCATGCCTCTCTCCCCCGTTGACGCTGCTCGGCCCTTGAACACCGGCCGCGCTCCGCTCTCTCTCGTCTCTCTCCCCCACTGACGCCGCTCGGCCCTTGAACACCGGCTGCGCTCTGCTCTCTCTCGTCTCTCTCCCCTGTTGACCCCGCTCGGTCCTGAACACCGGCTGCGCCCTGTGCGCTCTGCCCTCTCTCTCTCCCCCGTCGACGCAGCTCGGCCTTTTTCTGTGCCGCTCGGTCGGCTCTACCCGCCGCTGTCCGGGAAGGGTCTGCGCAGTACCTGTTGCCAGCCCGTTTCGCTGGACCACCATGACTGGAAAGCCAAGGCTGCCTCTCGACAGCCTCCCCTGCGATGCTCAAATCTCCGCTGGATGACTGGGCGGTTGCCCGTGGTCGACGCCCGTGCTTCTGGACTCGAACTCCTTCCACTGTTCTCCAGGAGCGAATCCCTGGGAGGTGATGCAGAGTTGCAGGTAGGTTCGAATCTACCTCGTCGCCAATGTTAGATCCGTGTATCTTAATGTTGTGTCCTTCAATAATCAGACAAAAGACTGCAGGGGACGATCAACAGGTGTTTACTGAATGAGGGTTCAAACTGCAACTGACTGTACAGATCACTACTCAGGGTTTATATACAGGTGTGGTCACTGCCGGTACTACAGTATACAGGAGCTGTAAAAAGTAGTTCTCCCCTTAAAGGTACATACATTACACCCATGACTTTCTGACTCAGAGGAAAGAGCGCTATCATTAATCCAAGCTGGCAAAAATATCCTTTTCTGGTGTTCAGGAAATTGTAATAGCAGTGAAAATATCAGCAATCTGTGTTTCACATTGTGATCACTGCAACTCATACAATATCAACCTTTCTAAACCAGGAAGTCACTGAAATACATAGCCAAGAAGTACTCAACTTTGAATTTTTTTTCCTCGTGGCAACAGTTAAAACATAATTGAATGTACGAACAATTTGAGATATTTCAATGGGAAAAGCACTATTTAAATTCGAGTAATATTATTTTGCCATTTCTTGCTATAAAAGGGGGCAGTTATGTCACATGTACCTGTCAGGCTGGTACGTGAGTGCACAGAGGTTGGATGGTTCGAAGTTATACCATCTGTCTGCTCTGGGGAATGCTCGGAAAGCTGCTGTTGGATATGCATGAAAGAGAAAGAAAAAGAAAGACTTGCATTTATATAGCGCCTTTCTCAGGACGTCCCAAAGCGCTTTACAGCCAATAAAATGCATCTGGCGTGTAGTCACTGTGTTAGTATATGAAATGCAGCAACCAATTTGCACACAGCAAGGTCCCACAAACAGCAATGTGTTAATGATCAGATCATCTGTTTTTAATGCACATTGAGAAATAAATATTATCCAGGGCACCAGGGAGAACTCCCCTGCTCCTCTTCGAATAGTGGCATGGGATCTTTTACCTGAGAGGGCAGACAGGGCCTTAGTTTAATATCTCATCTGAAAGACGGCACCACTGACACCGTAGCACTCCCTCAGTATGGCACAGGAGTGTCAGTCCAGATTTTTTGCTCAAGTCTCTGGAATGGGGCTTGAAACCTACAACCTTCTGACTCAGAAGCGAGAATACTCCCACTGAGCCATGGCTGACTCTCAACTGAATCAATGGTATGGTCATAATAATTCACATACACACACCAGAACATTCATGTGAACACGTAAACATGCATAGCAACACCATGATTGTACAAGCAACAACTTGCAGTAAAAACTTTGGGCCCGGTTAAGAGAAATGATGCAACAATCATGTATTGGGCATTGCTTTTGTTCTTTCTCAGCATGGTCAATTGGTCTCCTGCTCTGCCCCCAAATTCAAGCCAACTGGAGCTGAGCTGCCACTGAAATGCAGTACAAGAAGTATGAAGCCATTTAACAGAGTTGATTTCACTCTTCCTGCCATAATGTGCTTGGTTCTCAGGTCACTGACCTGTCTCCCAAATTAATAGTCCCACTTTTGTGTTGAAGCAATGAAGGGACAGCTTCACAGTAAAACTGCAGCCAAAGTCTCTAAGCCTTGAGCAATCTTTCATGGAGACAAACATTCTGAAACAGAGAACAAAACAACCCTTTTAAACAAATTTAACATTCAAATGAAGTGAAAATACCATTGTGTGATAGAATGGTGGAGGGATAAATACAATAATTTTGAGTCTTCTGCTCACAGTATGACATTAAAGAGTGTAGGATTCGCAAAATTGGACTTTATATTAATAAGGTTCAAATGGCAGAAGAGGCCGTGATTTTAAAGACTGTTTTAATAGAAGCCCAGAAAAAGGGGCATACAAAATGGCCGCCATACCATGTGACCAGCTTATTGGGACACTTTAAAATGGCTCCTGCGAAACCTCAAACAGCTTTGTGGATTCAACCTACAGCAAGTCCAGAAAGCCGTTTCTGAGAGAATGAAACCAGACCCACACGTATGTGTAGTGCCGTGTATAATAAGACACAGACTGCGGAGAACGGTACAACCGGTGTTTACTCAACGTGGTTCAAACTGCAACTGAACTGCACAGATTACTACTCAACGTTATATACAGGCGTGGTCACTGCCGGTACTGCAGTATACATGAGCTGTAAAAAGTAGTTCCTCCCTTAAAGGTATATACATTACAATTCCTCCCCTTTTAGATTAACAGTACCATAACACTCATTTAACAATTAAATATCAAACTAATTACAATTAACACTTTTAACATGCCACATTAGCTGAAAATAGTCTATTTATATATTCAGTCTTTGGGGAGGCTTCCTGATCCTTTCTGGATAGCGCCTTTCCCGAGTGTCTTGCTCTTGGTGCGGAGGCGATTCTGGCCCCCTGTTGTCGGTTGGTTCATCAGCTTCCGATGCTACTCTTTCTGGGGTAGATGCGACCTGTACGTCAGGTTCATCACCAGGTACGTATGGGCGAGGCATGGGGTTGACTTGTTCCTGTGACTCTAGGATCTGGTCAGCATGGCGTCTCACGATGCTCTCCCCAACGTCCACTGTGTACATTCGTGGGCCCTGCTGTGTGCATATCGTTCCTGGCTGCCATTTTTCTGTTCGGTAGTTGCGGGCCAAGACTGGTTGCCCGACATTGAAGCTCCTTGTTGGCTTCTCATGGATGTGCTGGAATTGCTTACTCTCAACATCTCTTCGTACGTTTGGTCTGAGCAAGTCCAGGCGAGATCTTAGCCTTCGGTTAAAGAACATCATGGCTGGGGCCTGGTTGGTGACTGCATGTGTCGCATTCCGGTAGGCGAACAGGAACTTGTCCACCTTGTGCTGCAGTGGAATGTTGTCATTGTACATAGCCTTTATTGCCTTCTTAAAGGTTTGTACGAACCTCTCAGCCAATCCATTTGTGGCTGGATGATACGGGGCGGATGTGTAATGCCTTACCCCATTCTTTTTCAAGAACCTCCGGAACTCTTCGGACACAAACTGTGGTCCGTTGTCGGAGCAAATCTGCTCTGGCAAACCATTCGTGGCAAAAATGGTCCGTAGGACTGCAATAGATTTCCCTGTGGTGGTGGAGGACATTTTGATGACCTCAGGCCATTTCGAGTGCACATCCACGGCTATTAAAAACATTGAGTCCATGAATGGACCAGCAAAATCAATATGCACCCGTTGCCATGGAGATGCGGGCCACTCCCATGGGTGTAGAGGGGCCTGTGGTGGTGCATTTTGGACTCTCTGGCATCCTGAGCAGCTCTTGGTCAGGTCTTCGATTTGTTTATCGATTCCCGGCCACCACACATAAGCCCTGGCTAGGCTTTTCATTTTTACCCCTCACAGATGACCCTCATGAAGCTCATTGAGCACTCTATCCCTTAACTTGGGTGGAATTACCACTCGGGGTCCACACATCAAGGTCCCCCGGCACACTGACAGCTGTTCTCTCCTTGTCGAGAATGCTGGCAAAAGTGAGTCGCCATATGCTGGCCATCCCTTCACCATCAAATCATATACCCGAGACAGTGTTGGGTCATTTCGGGTTTCCTTTTCGATACAAGCGTTAGTTACCAGTAGGTATTCAACTATAGTCGAATGGAATATTTCGACAGGATCCACTGCTGGTGCTTCCTCCGCAGTCGGCAGTGGCAGGCGTGATAGCCCATCAGCATTTTCATGCTGTTTCGTGCCCTTATATGCAATCTCATAGTGGTGCGCCCCTAGAAAAAGTGACCATCTTTGTAGTCGTTGCGCAGTCATCACCGGAACGCCCTTCTTCGGATTAAAAATGGAGACAAGAGGCTGGTGATCAGTCAGCAAGGTGAATTTCTGCCCGTGCAGATAGTGATTGAACTTTTTCACTCCCCACACTAGGCTGAGGGCCTCCCTGTCAATCTGGGCGTAGTTACGCTCGGCTGAGGTTAGTGATCGTGACGCAAAGGCTATCGGCCTCTCTGAGCCGTCCGAGAATTTGTGTGACAGCACCGCTCCAATGCCGTAGGGTGACGCATCACATTCCAACCAAATTGGTAATGCCGGGTTGTAATGGGCCAATACCTCTTTTGATGTGATTAGTGTTTTTCTCTTCTGGAAAGCTCGTCTACATTCATCACTCCACTTCCATGGCACCCCAGTTTGCAGTAGGGTGTTCAGTGGGTGTAGTATTGTAGACAAATTTGGCAAGAACTTATGGTAGTAGTTTACCAGTCCGAGGAACGACCTCAGTTGTGACACATTTTCCGGTGCTGGAGCCTTGACTACTGCCTCAATCTTTTCTGGGGTCTTATGTAACCCCTCTTTATCGATAACGTGGCCACAATACGAGATTTGTTTTCTAAAAAACTCGCATTTGGGGCGGTTAGCTCGGAGCCCATATTCCTGCAATCTAGTGAGCACCTGCTCCAGGTTGGCAAGGTGATCACTGTCATTTTCGCCCGTGACCAGGATGTTGTCCAAATAACATTGGGTCCCTGGGATCCCTTGCAGGACTTGTTCCATTGCCAACTGCCAAATACCAGCCGGTTGTATTGGTAGAGACCTTTATGGGTGTTGATTGTGAGGTATTTTTTTGATGCTTCTTCGACCTCCATTTGCAGATACGCCTGGGCCAGATCAATCTTAGTGAAGCGTTTCCCTCCGGGTAGCGAGGCGAAAATATCTTCAATCCGCGGAAGTGGATATTGTACAGTGTGAAGGACCGGGTTCACTGTTACCTTAAAGTCCCGACAGATGCAAATCTTCCTTGGTTCCCCAGGCGTGCTGCTCAACGACTTTTTCATCACAGGGACGATGGGTGCAGCCCACTCGCTCCAGTCTACCTTGGACAGTACACCTGAACGTTCCAGACTCTCCAGCTCTGCTTCAACAGCTGGGCGGATGGCCTGAAAAAATTTTGGGCTTGCGTTTTCTTCAATTTTAATCATTGCTGTCATGCCTTTTAGTGTTCCGAGTCCTTGCTGGAACACTTCTTTCGCGTCAGTTAGGATCTTTGACAGTCGCCCAGGTGTGACGTCGTCATCCTTTTTGTCAGCCACAGTCAGTGCCTGTATGGAATGCCAATCCAGTTGTATTTTCCGGATCCATTCACGTCCCAGTAATGGTGGTCCTCCATCTTGCAATACATACAGGTCTAGTTTTGGTGTTTCCTTACCGTTATATATAACGGTCACCCTTATTTTTCCTTTGGGGTGGACTCTTTGCCCCGTGTACGTCTTCAAAATAATTTTTGTGTCTCTCAAGGGTATGTGTGAGAATAGCCGCTCATAGTCCCGTCGGTTTATGACTGTTAGGGCTGATCCTGTGTCCAATTCCATCTTTACCTGGACTCCTGCTATCTTGAGAGTGACCCAAATGGTTCGGTGATCCTCCGTTGTGATCACATTATGTAGTTTCAGACAACTCAGTTCCCTGCTTTCAGAGTCATTATCACTCTTTTGTTCGTCTGAACTATTCTCCGTCATCTTATGTACCTTCTTGTACTTTCCTTTGGTAGGTTTCTTATTGCTGGTTTTCTTTCCTGACCTGCAGACTCGTGCTATGTGTCCTACTTTTCCACACTGTCTGCACACTTTGTCTTTGAACCAGCAATCATTCTGGTCGTGTGTTGTTCTGCTGCAGCGATAGCACTTCTCTGTTCCATATGACATTTCGTTTGTGCCATATTCTTGCATTCTCTGTTTTATCTCTGCAGCGCCCCGTGCTGCTGCTTCATATGATACCGCAATGCTGAAAGCCTTTTCCAGCATAAGGTCCTTTTCAGATAAAAGCCGTTTCTGGGTTCCTTCACTTTGAAGCCCACACACAAACTTGTCCCTTAAGGTATCTGCCAGTCCCGCTCCAAACTGGCAGTGTTTCGATAGTTTGCGCAGTTCTGTTAAATAATCAGCATTTCTTTCATCCTTATGCTGGTTCCGTTTGTGAAACTTGAATCTTTCTGCTATCAACAGTGGTGTGGGATTTAAATGTTCCTTTAGTATCGTTACTATGTCTTCAAAACTCTTTTCCATTGGCTTCGTTGGGGTAACTAGATTTCGTAATAAACCATACATCTTTGCACCCATTAAATTTAACAATGCCGATGCTTTCTTGTCATCTGACACCTCATTTGCCTTGCAGTACACCTCTATTCGTTCGACATATGTAGTCCAATCTTCGACTTCATTGTCAAATGCGGTGATACTGCCACTCTTCGGCATTTTGGGTGTGGTTTAAAATGGCGTCTCCCAATGGCTTAAAATGGCATCTCCCACACTTTCCTTCCTCCCCCGCTGCTGCCAATGCTGCTCCCGGCGGTTCTCGTGGCAATGGCGGCGCCCTGTAGGTTTCACGCGCTTCTCCCTCTCCCTCTCTCCGACGCTGCTCGGCCCCTGAATACCGGCTGCGCCTTGTGCACTCTGCCCCCTCTCTCTCTCCCCCGTCAACGCTGCTCGGCCCTTTGCTGTGCCGCTCGGGCGGGCTCTAGCCCGCCGCTGTCTGGGAAGGGTCTGCGCACTACCTGTTGCCAGCCCGTTTCGCTGGACCACCTCGACTGGAAAGCCAAGCCTGGCTCTCAACAGCCTCCCCCACAATTCTCGAGTCTCTGCTGGATGACTGGGCGGTTGCCCGTGGTCAACGCCCGAGTCTCTGGCCTTGACCTCCAATCCACTGAACTCCAGGAACGAATCCCCGGGAGGTGATGCAGAGTTGCAGGTAGGTTTGAACCTGCCTCGTCGCCAATGTAGTGTCCGTGTATAATAAGACACAGATTGCGGAGAACGGTACAACAGGTATTTACTCAACGTGGCTCACACTGCAACTGCCTGTACAGGTTGCTACTCAGTGTTATATACAGGTGTGGTCACTGCCGGTACTACAGTATACATGAGCTGTAAAAAGTAGTTCCTCCCTTAAAGGTATATACATTACAGTATGCATATGGATTAGATGCAGATCCAGTCAAGATCGGCCTGGAGACAGAGGCCATCTAAATGTTGACCCAGACAAAAGGGGACAATTTCATATTCATGAGAACAGCACCCAGGACTAGATAACGAGATCAGCAGGACATTAAAAACAATGAAGGTAATTCCAGACCGGCAGCTGGACTAGGCCCCGGATCGGAATTCCACGGAGGCCCACAGCTCAATGGCCGGCGCGCTAGTTAAGTGCAGATTGGGGGCTTGCACCCGCGGGAAGCCCCCGACCTGAATTTCTGGGCCTATATCTTTAGTCATCTAGGGAGCTGTAGCTTTGGATGTGCTTCCCTTTCTCCATCCGAACCATTTCCTCTTTGAAGGCCTCCCATTTTTCAATTATTGTTTTGACTACCAATTTTTGATTCCAATCCACCTGGGTGAGATCCCTTTTCAACTATTAGCCCTCCTCCAGTTAAAATTTTTTATGTTTGATTGTTCCTTGTCCTTTTCCATAACTATTCAAAACCTGATGATATAATGATCACTGTTCCTCAAATGGTCCCCAAATGAGGAGAGAAGTGGCTTTGGTGGACAGTTAGGTTGAGATCTTTGCTTGATGGGTAGATATTGTTCACTATTGTATATTCCAGCAAGTGGTAGGGAATGAGGTTTGCATGACATTGCCTCCATAGCTGTTCCTCTTGGAGCAACATAAGATGGTGTGGCAAAAGCTGGTATTACATAGAATTATATAGACTTTATTGCATAAAAAGAGGCCATTCAGCCCATGCCAGTGTTTATGCTCCACATGCACCTCCTCCCACCCTACTTTATCTAACCCTATCAGCATATCCTCCTATTACTTTATCCCTCATCTAGCTTCCCCTTAAATGCATCTATGTCATTCATCTCAGCTACTCCATGTGGTAGCAAGTCCCACATTTTAACTACTCTCTGGTATTGGTACATGCAAGTGTGATCACTCTACTCTGTAGTTCCTCATTTTTAGACTCGTCACAGGTCGTGTGTTCTCTGCCCAGTTTAGGCATGCTGGAGGGTTGATACCAGATTGAAGCCATGTGCAGCTCATTAGTAAACAATCTGCCAGAAAAGTGCCAAGGGATGTGTATGAAATGGAAGCATTTGCTTGATCAAACTGCCTTATGAATAAATATGGAACAAAGTGTTGCGTATGCTGATATAGTTTGTAAGGGGTTTTCCTTGAGAGATTTCCCTGAGGTTTCTCTCTCTAGAGGCCTCTCTCTCTTGCACAGTAAAACCTTGAGTGGTTCGACCCACTCGCCCCTTAGATTCTATACTCTGGACTTAGGCGCAGGAACTACAATGTAGAGAAAACTCTTGTAGACCAAGTTTGATGAAACAAAATGAAATTCTATCGCATAAGGAAAAATATCAAATCAAATGCAAGCAGACAAGGGAGTACATGGGAGGGAAAAACACACAAACAAATCATAACGACACAGTACTAACTAAGGCAAATACAGGCATCTTATACTCTACAAAGATCATCATGAAATAAGGAAACACACGGAACATTGAGGGACAACAACTCATGTTAATTGTACCCTTAAATCCACCCCCTTATTAAACCTATCTAGATCTGATTGTGAAGGGCCAGAAACATGCTCACCAATCCCACTAGGAAGTGCAAGGTTTTGAAATCGAGTCTGTGTTTGGTCTTTTCAGGCGTTTCGTCTCCACGTGGATCGTGGAGCCCCTGCGAGCTGCGCCACACCTCTCTCCTGAGGTGGGGGTCGGGGGCGGCTGGACACCGGCGGGCCTGGATGTCGGCGGGGTCGAGGATCGTCAGCTCGACCCTGGTCAGAGGAGCCTTGGGCTGGCTCCCATCGCTTCTTCAGTTTGTTTTTATCTCTTCTCCTTCCAACCGGGGTGGCTGGAAGGTTTCTTCTCTTGGGGTTTTTATTTTTTGTCTCTTCTCCCAAGTTGGGTCGATGGCCTCTCGTTCCGGCAACGGCCCGGGGATGGTCGATGATCTCCCGATGTGTTTCCCCGGGGCGGGACGCCGGCTTCGAGATGGCCTTCTCGATGTTGGCTTTCTTCTTCCTCCTGCGAGCGCCTGCTTCTTCTTCTGGCTGCGATTCAAACTCTCGTCAAGCTGCGTGTCTCTTCAAGCTCGCCCCAACTGCTGAAAAGTCTCTCCAGATATACCTTTCTTCCAGAAACTTCCGTCTCCCACCCAAAATCAGGTTAGTCTTTGTTTTACTTTTGGTGGGCTGGGAGCACAGTGGGGTAGTTATTATATTTTTAAATGTCTTAAACGGCCGGTAAAGGCCCATCTCTGGTCTGGAATTACCTTCATTGTTTTTAATGTCCTGCTGATCTCGTTATCTAGTCCTGGGTGCTGTTCTCATGAATATGAAATTGTCCCCTTTTGTCTGGGTCAACATTTTGATGGCCTCTGTCTCCAGGCCGATCTTGACTGGATCTGCATGTAATCCATATGCATACGTGTGGGTCTGGTTTCATTCTCTCAGAAACGGCTTCCAGAACTTGCTGTAGGTTGAATCCACAAAGCTGTCTGAGGTTGTGCAGGAACCATTTTAAAGTGTCCCAATAAGCTGGTCACATGGTATGGTGGCCATTTTGTATGCCCCTATTTCTGGGCTTCTTTTAAAACAGTCTTTAAAATCACGGCCTCTTCTGCCATTTGACCCTTACTAATATAAAGTCCAATTTTGCGAATCCTACAAGTTAGATGAAGTAGGGTGGGAGGAGGCTTGTGTGGAGCATAAATACCAGCACAATTGGGCCAAATGGTCTGTCTCTGTGCTGTAAATTCTATGTAATACTATGTAAGTGAAGGTCTAATGTTAAGGCTGTGCTTCAAATAAAGGGCATTTGATGTTGCTGCATTGAGCGTTCAGTACTCCATCTTAGCTCAGTGTTATGGGAAGCACAGGTGGCATATTTGTGGCAGTAGCTTCAACCGGCCCAGAGAGAGAGACCCACCATTATAAAAATTCACTAGCATTCTTGATGGATTAGTGGATGTGATTCCGGGGCTGGAGGGTGAGTGATCGGGTCGGGAGAGTGGGTGATCGGGTCGGGAGAGTAGGTGATCAGGTCGGGTGAGTAGGTGATCGGGTCGGGAGAGTAGGTGATCGGGTCGGGTGAGTAGTTGATCGGGTCGGGTGAGTAGGTGATCGGGTCGGGAGAGTAGGTGATCGGGTCGGGAGAGTAGGTGATCGGGTCGGGTGAGTAGTTGATCGGGTCGGGAGAGTTGGTGATCGGGTCGGGTGAGTAGTTGATCGGGTCGGAAGAGTAGGTGATCGGGTCGGGTGAGTAGTTGATCGGGTCGGGAGAGTAGGTGATTGGGTCGGGAGAGTAGGTGATCGGGTCGGGTGAGTAGTTGATCGGGTCGGGTGAGTAGGTGATCGGGTCGGGTGAGTAGTTGATCGGGTTGGGAGAGTAGGTGATCGGGTCGGGAGAGTAGGTGATCGGGTCGGGTGAGTAGTTGATCGGGTCAGGAGAGTAGGTGATCGGGTCGGGAGAGTAGGTGATCGGGTCGGGTGAGTAGTTGATCGGGTCGGGTGAGTAGGTGATCGGGTCGGGTGAGTAGTTGATCGGGTCGGGAGAGTAGGTGATCGGGTCGGGAGAGTAGGTGATCGGGTCGGGTGAGTAGTTGATCGGGTCGGGTGAGTAGTTGATCGAGTCGGGAGAGTAGGTGATCGAGTCGGGAGAGTAGATGATCGGGTCGGGAGAGTAGGTGATCGGGTTGGGAGAGTAGGTGATCGGGTCGGGAGAGTAGGTGATCGGGTCGGGAGAGTAGGTGATCAGGACGGGTGATTAGTTGATCGGGTCGGGTGAGTAGTTGATCGGGTCGGGAGAGTAGTTGATCGGGTCGGGTGAGTAGTTGATCGAGTCGGGTGAGTAGTTGATCGGGTCGGGAGAGTGGGTGGCTGGGAGGGAGGGAAGTGGTTGGCGGCAATCGGGGAAGGTAACAGAGGCCGGGATCAGGGGTGTGGGATGGGTAGCTGTACCGATTGGGGGGGAGTGGTGGTGCTTTTAATGTAGGGTCAGGAGAATCACCCCTGCTCCTCCCGGCTCCACATTCAGGTAAGTATATTTTAAACATTTACATTGTTGGTTGTGGCCCTGGAGACCTGGTTTTCCTGAATGCAGCCAGTGCCGGGTGCCTCAGGGCAAACCAATATTGCGGAGGGGGCCTCAAACAGGCTTTAGCTCCCTCATTTGCATATGCAGGCGCTGGGCCCTGGAAGCTGTATTTTTGGCTCTCCCAATATGGCGGGCAGCGCATTTCCAGCTCGTAATGAGCGCGCGCCTCCTGCCCGCCATATTGGAGGCTTAGGAGTCTGTTTAGTGCCTGAAAAGCGGGTTACAAGCAGTTGAATTTCTAGGCCTAAATCTCGACGGAGCACGAAGCTCCTGTGTTTGCGAGGGCAGGTGGCTGGGCAGCCTGATCTCAGGTGTCCCTCTGGCTGCTCTCAGGGTGGGTACAACAGCCTCTCTCAGATAAAAATGGTAGTTTTCCCAAATAGATACGTTGCTCGCTGAAATTGTAAATCATCGTCGTGGCATGGAGTAATCAGGAATGCTTGATCCTCTACCTTGATGACAACCCCCATGAGCAGAAAGTTGCCGGTATGATCAGCAAATGGTCTTCCGCCCCGCCCCCCTCCCCCCCCCCGCGCTTTAATATTCACAGCCAATTTAAGAAATAGATCACTCTACTGAGACTCGAAGACGTTTATTTGCACACTGAAACTGCCTTTGCTCAAATCTACCCCCTCCCTCGGCATGTCAAACGTGCTCAGTTACTTCTAATACCGAGCAGGGAGCCTCACAAATAGTCTTGACACACAAAGTACCACCGAGCTGCAGCATCAAATGATGTTTCCGTCAGGTCCAAGCGGTTTATGACAGCAATACCACTGGGGCTATGGGTTCTCCTTCAGTGTAATCCATGGGGTTTGGTTCATCTTTAGCAGCGTTATTACCTCACTGGCAAATATGCTCTTTGTTTCCTATTCTTAAAAATGATTAGACAGAAATGCCTGAAGGATTGCAATATCAATCTTGTTCTATTGGACCTAATGAGTTGAGCGTTACTACGGTCCGCAAATGGTTAATATATCAGATTAAAATAGAGTGATATATCAAGCCGTATTGGGTGATGGCTTGTGTTATTTGCGTTGACACACTGTTGTGTTACAACATGATAAATGGTAGATAGAAATAGTCTAACAGCACACATAGGGGCGCTTCTTCTCTTCTTAAGCAGTCCCTCGGAACCGAGGATGACTTGCTTCCACATTAAAAATTAGTTCTCAGGTGACTGATGAGTCCAATGCAGGACCTACAATATCTGTCACAGGTGGGGCAGACGGTGGTTGAAGGGGTGGGTGGGTGGGGTGCTTGGGTTGACGTGCGCTCCTTGCGCTGCCTGCACTTGGCTTCCGCTTGCTCCCGGCAAAGAAACTCGAGGTGTTCGGCGCTGTAATGATCAATAACATGTCATTCTATAGTGGACACTAGGTGGAGCCGTAGAGCTGTGTAGAGCTGTATATAGCTGTATGTATAAGACTACACAACCGAGCTGTATGTGTTTAAGACTACATTACCCATGAGGCACTAGGCTACCCACAAGGCAGCAGTCAAGATGGAAGCCTCTACAGATACTGTACTTAGTCCACATGTGCTCAATAAAGTAACTAGCAAAAGCTAGCTGTGTTCATAATAAGAATGTCTATTTATTAATGAACATAAGATGGTACCAGGATGGTGAAGATCTGCTGAAAATTGTGAAAAGCGACATGGAGAATTTGAAGCCACCAGAGCGTTTGAAACTCACAGGAAAAATCGACTACAATTGGCAGACTCTTAAACAACAATTCGAACTCTACATTGCAGCCATCGGATTCGGTACGAAGCCAGACGCAAGGAAGATAGCGTTGCTGCTTATGGTTACAGGCCCACAGGCGATAGAGGTATTTAATACATTTGTATTTAATCCAGAGGAGAACAGAGAAAAATTAGAAGATGTGCTAAAAAAATTTGATGCACATTGCTCTCCCAAAAAGAATGAGACCTATGAAAGATACATCTTCTGTTCTCAGACACAGCAGCAAAATGAGACTTTTGATAGCTTTATAACTGATCTGAAACTGAAAGCACAGACATGTAATTTCTCTGAGCTCAAAGCATCCATGATTCATGACCAGATTGTGTTTGGTATTCATGATAAAAAAATCAGGGAACATCTGTTGAGAGAAACCGAACTTAATTTGGAAAATGCGGTGAAAATATGCCAAGCCAGCGAGCTAGCTCGAAAGCACGCGAAGACTTTCAGTGAAATCAATAATGATGCGATTGTAATGAGTGATAATGCTGCTGTCGGTGCTGTGTCCTATAAGGAGAAGAAACATGGGCAGAACAGAAATAAAAAGCAATTGGAGGATGAAATTTTTAATTCTAAACGTTGTGGTTACAAACACCAGTTAAGACAATGCCCAGCATTTGGAAAAATGTGCACAAAGTGTAATGGAAAGAATCACTTTGCCAAACAATGCTTTTCAAAAGTACAAACTAAGAAAGGGCAACGAGTTAATGTAATTGAGGACACTGATTTAAGTGAGACATTTTTTTGTAGGAATGGTGTCATGTGACAATATCAAAAAGGATACAGAAAATGTGCAGCCCTCAGAAATGGACAATGCTGAACATAAAGTTAATGCAGTAAAAGAGGACAAATGGATGATCCCACTGCAGGTAAATGGAGCATTAGTTACCTTGAAACTAGACACTGGGGCAAAAGCAAACTTAATCAGTATGAGTGACATTAGCAATATGAAAGAAAAGCCCAAAAAACAGAAAAAGTCAGTACTACTGAAGGACTATAATGGACAGAGAATAGATAGCTTAGGTGTATGCAGACTTAAAGTGACAGTCAAAGACAAAGTGCATCATCTCATGTTTTCTGTTGTGGCTGAAAGGCTTGATTCACTACTGGGTGACAAAGCTTGTGAGGACTTAGAACTGGTCAAAAGAGTCTACTGTATAAACTGTGCCATAAGCAGACCAGATGACTCGGTGGATTCTGTAGTGAATAATTTCCAGGGTGTGTTCAAAGGATTTGGACTTCTACCATTCACTTACAAGATCCAGCTAAACCAGGATGCTCAGCCAGTGGTACATGCTCCATAAAGAGTTCCAGCACCCCTGCGTGACCGGCTCAAGAATGAACTGGATAGAATGACCACACTAGGAGTCATCAGGAAAGTCGAAGAGCCAACAGACTGGGTTAACTCCATGGTATGTGTAAAGAAAAAGAACAATGATCTAAGAATATGCATGGATCCAAAGGACTTAAATGCAAACATAAAACGTGAACACTACCAGATTCCCAACCGAGAAGAAATCACCAGTGAAATGTCAGGTGCCAGATACTTTACAAAGCTCGATGCCTCACAAGGGTTTTGGCAACTAAAACTGGATGAAGAGAGCACCAAATACTGTACCTTCAACACACCATTTGGCAGGTATTGTTTCCTCAGAATGCCTTTCGGGATAATATCTGCATCTGAAATATTTCATAGAGTGATGGAACACATAATTGAATGTCTGGAAAGAGTTCAGGTCTATGTTGATGACATCATCATCTGGGGCTCCACACTGAAAGAACACAATGAGAGACTGACTAAAGTGCTACAGAGCATACGCCGGAATGGACTGAAGCTCAACAAAGCCAAGTGTCAGTTTGGCATCCAGGAAGTCACTTTCCTAGGAGATAATCTATCTGGTAAAGGAATAGAGCCAGATATGGAAAAAGTAAACGCCATACTCAAAATGCCCGACCCACTGACAAAAAAGGAGTGCTACGCATCATGGGGATGATAAACTTCATTGGAAAGTTCATTCCTAACTTGTCAGCCAAGACAGCCTGTCTGCGAGACCTGCTACATAAAACAAATCAGTTCGCATGGACAGAAAGACATGAATAAAGAGTGGATAAACCTCAAAACAGTGCTGACAACCACACCTGTACTCACCTTCTTTGACCCAACCAAAAGAATCAAAGTGTCAACGGATGCATCAAAAAGATGGCCTAGGTGCAGTCTTGCTACAAGCAGAAGGGTGAAGATTGAAGCCTGTTGCCTATGCCTCCAGGTCTATGACTGATACTGAGTGTCGATACGCCCAGATTGAAAAGGAATGTCTAGGCTTGATAGTTGAACTAGAAAAGTTTCATGGCTACATATATGGACTTCCCACCTTCACAGTTGAGACGACCACAGCCCTCTGGTTGCCATCATAAAAAAAAAACCTGAATGAGATGTCTCCAAGGATTCAACGGACTCATGATGAAGCTGCAAAGATATGACTTTGAACTGACCTACACACCAGGCAAATACATAGTGTTAGCAGATGCACTATCCTGAGCACCCACAATGGGTCATGTGAGCTCTACTGAAGAAGACGTGGATGTTCATGTGAGTATGGTTTACTACTGCGCTGCCCGTGTCAGGCACAAAATCAAAGCAATAGCAGAAGAAA